>NC_133871.1:10787695-11082927 GCF_044706935.1 Curcuma longa
ATGGATTGAGGAAGGAAAGAAATCCAAGGTGGAACAAAATCCCTAGGGAAAAGGAAGAGAAAAGAAAAGAAAAAGAAGGAAAAAGGAAAAATCCCTAGGGACAAGGAAGAGAAAAGAAAAAGAAAAAGAAAAAGAAAGGAAAAGGATGGGAAAGAAAAAATAAGCTCGCATTGCGAGTGAAGTCACTAGTGGCCATGTGCAAGGTTGGTCATGCCCGTGAGCGAGACCGTATGTAGCTCAGGGCCGGCGAGGCAGCCGCACAATGCCACCCGTGGCTCCCAACCGCATGAGGTGGCCACACAGGGCTGCCCACGGTGCAAAGTGAGGTCGCCCATTGCTCACGACCACGTGAAGTGGCAGTTGAGAGAGATTTGACTATTAAGCAAGATGAGTGAGGAAGGAAAGTTGTGTTTCGTCCGATTCGCTGATAAAAAATATCCAAAAAATATCCACATATGGATTCTTAAATCCGTCCATTCATTATTTTATAATAAGTAAACAATGAAATGGATAAGTAGTCCATCCTTTTTCACGAAATAAACAAAGAAAAACTTTCCACGAGGAAAACTTTCTCAGTTTTTATTTCCATCCTCCCAAATAAATAGGGGATAAGATGATGTAGTTCAAGTGTTTAAACTTCATTGTCACACAAAGTCATTAGAGGCAATGGAGGTTCAATTTCTATCCTAAATTGTGAGGGTAGCAATTTTCAAATAGCCACAACTAGCTGGCCCACTTATGCTTGCAAACATAGTAATTGATTTCAAATAAGATTAGGGTAGAGATATTAGATAGACAAATCAGACTTGAATCTAGTTTGAGTTTGGTTCATTCACAGGTACATGCATGAGAATAAAGATATGCCATGTTTGGATTAGGGTTTAAAAGGTGGTAATTAATCAAGTTCCTATTCAAACAGGAACAAATTGATGAGCTCTTATACTTGGAGTCTTCGTCTACCCCCTTTATTTGGCACTTGGACACCAGCATTCTAAGTGGATAGTTTGACTTTTCTTTTGAATATGTGTAAATACCTTCAGAAATAACTGTGCCAAACATTGATTCACCCTCACGTCAGATACTCATACATGAGTCTAACATATGTGACAGGCACCCTATGTGTTGCCATCCGTACCTCATCCAACTTTCTCTCTGATGAATCTAACTTTAGGCATGCATTGAATTTGATAACATATAATCACGCTATCAAGCATCTATGTATCTTCTTTTCCTTTAGTCAGTGAGAAACTAGATTCTATGTGTTGAAAGTAAAATTAAGTTCACTGTTAACCCTAAAAGAAAGTCCATATACAAAAGAGAAACTTGATGTTATACATAATAAAAAGTTAGCACACTACAGGACAGATCAATACCTTCTTTTTCTTCACAGGCTTTAGGATCTTGATAATGCACTTCTCATTATTTGTTACATTTATACCTTCAAAGACTTCACTATACTTTCCTCTTCCAACTTTCCGCACAACCTCATAATCATCTTGATTCCTGAAAAATAAGCTTTGGAACCTCGTAAAGCATATTTCTTCATTTTCAAGTGAATAAAAAGTACATCATCATCTTATTCTTATTGGTAACTAATGTTTGAAAATAATAAATAGACATCATTCAGTAGGGTCACCGCGTGCATATATAATATGCAAGCACATTTATGGCAGACACATTAGACAAACTTCTCACAGATATCACAGTTGTATCTCTCATCGACAGAATCAAGCAATGATTCTTTAATTTCTATTGGTAAAGAAAAAATGATCTAGATTTTCTCCTTTGTTGAAATATCCATTAACACTCAAAGGTTACACAGCTAGACTCAGCCTCAGTTGAATTCAAATCTCTTTCAGCTGAACCATCAAATGAATATTCCATTACTCAGTATACTGATAGTTCTTGTTAAGGGTTTGTTCAGAGATCACAACACTGGTTTGCACAAGTCATATGAGGTGTAAACAAGGTGAGCCCATGGAAACATATAGCCGATGCTTCGAAGAAATAAATTGCAAGTATTCAAGCACCAGAGAAGTGAGGCTTGAAAAGAAGTCAATTCGAACGATTACTCATCAGCTAGATTGTCAAGATTTGGCACCACTGGTTGGTTGCATAGCATCTCTAAGTCGTGTCCATGTAATCAAATCAGGCATGCGGTCTGTGTAAGGAACACGTCTGCTACGGTAATTCTTATATTCCTATTTTGAGATCCTGAAAACCTCGACTGCTGCTCCTGTATCCCCTTTTTTACTTGTCATTAACCTAAAATCGACAAAAAAAAAACAAAAAAACAAAAATCTAATCCATGGGCAAAGCACGGTAGAAGCAAATAGACGCGGAGCCAATGGATCGCCCGCTGATCCCCAATCTGTACATAAACGAGAAAAAGGAAACCCAAAAAGGATCAAGGTGATCGAAGCCGAATCCAGCCCTAGGGCTGGGGAAAAGAAACTCATACCCCCACTGGACGGTGAGCGATTCGTAATCCCAGTACTCCTTGGGCCGGAGAACGTTAACATCGGCGTACACCCGGGACTTCGACATGGCGAAGTCTCCTCCCGCGAGATCCAGACAATCGCCACGGCAAGAAGCGACGAGAGGTGCGTGAGAGCGCAGCGGAGGAGGGGAGGGTTGACAGCTAGAGCAAGCGGCAAAGGCGAAGAGACCGGTCCTGGTCCGGATTGCTTCGATGGGCCGGTTCGGCCCACGGAATATAGTGACGGGCCAAAGCGGTGGGACATCCTTCGCCTTAAAGTTAGATTCTTGCGACCTAAATGAATCAAACTTTAAGGAATAAATTTGATGTTAATGTCGATAAGAATTTATTCTATAAAAATAATTAAATAAATTTAAATAGTTTATTAAATTAAATGAATAATAAATTATATTCATCTATGAAAATTCTAATCAAGATAAATAAATCCCTTTCAGGGTATTGATTCACTAGGAGACATGGTCCCCAAACCCTAATTGGCCAATGCCGGACATGTAAATGGGCTCACTCGGGCTATTTTGTTTCTGGCCCATTAAGACCGTTTTACCTCTACACGCAGTACTGTTATTAAGAAAATGCGAAAATCAAGGCCTTTCGTAATCTCGTCCAACCCTACTCATCACAGGTCGTCGTGCTCAGTGACACGGCGTCGTCGTGGAAGCGGAAGTCGTCGGGTTCCGCCTCCACCGTAGGGTTTTGCATTTCTTAATCCCTGCTCGGATTCGGTCGGTCCCTGCCATGGGGTACGTACAAGAGGCCAGAGAAAGCCGCGTCAAGAAGAAGGTGGAAGAAGGTATCTTCCTCTCTCCTTCTTCCTGTCGTATCCCCGATTCTAAATCTGCTTTCTCTATGATCACTTCGCGCATCTTGATTCTGCATTCTTTCTCTGATGTTTGTGTATTTTCTGTTCTCGTGTTGCTGGCGTTGCGATTTTTGGGAGATGATCGATCACCGGGTGTTGGACTTATTGGAATCTTGTCATGCCTAATTAACATACAAGACAAGTATAGAAACATGTTAACCTAAAGTATATATGATGATTACCATGATTACCAAGAAAGCAAAGTACGACGTTTTGGGAAGAGTGATCAAGTGATATTGTACACTTATTAACAAATTGGTTAAGTGGTAAGTGATAATAAACTTTGAATTGGTTCGATCAAAACCACTTTGAATGAAGTAGTTTAGGCTACGGGCTTGTACAAGGCATCGAGTCCAAGGACGAGGTGTTGAGATCTGGTCCGGCGCTGGTTGCAAGATCCCTCTTTTTGCCTCTTGGGAGTCACCTTCTACAAAGGAAAGTGGTTGAACTGGTAGAGTCAAAAAAAATCAGTGGCGGTGAAGATGTGGTTTAGCTTGCAGGTCATTTTGTTTCAATAGCGAGACTATTTCTTCTGTTTTGGACTTCACCAGGAAGTTTCTCCACATTATGAGAGTATTCCCAGTTGAAGGCAGGAGTGACAAGGTTAAATTCCTCTCAACAATACCGTTATGTAGATTTGAACCCCCAGCCTTTGGTCGGAAACTCTATTTATCTAGTTCGCTTACCAGTAGGACAAATAACTGGTGTTTACATTAGGATCTTTAACATTGAAATAATTTTCCACATTTTTAACATTTCCTTGCAACATAATCGTATGAGTGAAGGCATGGTTAAGCCATGTTAACTTCCATGGTTGTTAACATTTTGTTGTTTACTAATTAAAGAATTCCAGCTTTACGCAGCAAGATGAAGCAAAAGGCACTGAAGGAGTGTGATCATCTCTGTGCAAAGTATGCGGAATGTGCTGCCGGAAGAACTTTTTCTATAGTTTGGCACTGTAGAAAAGCAGCTAAAGAGTTGAATGAATGCCTTCATCAATAGTAAGTTCATGGTTTTCTAGTGGTATCATCCATGTCTATTCCTCATCTTTCCAAGTTCAATATTAACATCTAAATTAATTTGCCTAAAGTGTGAATGATATAAACCCTTTTATTTGACTTTTTTTTTTTTAATGGGGCTTAAATCATGTTTATTCATGTATGTTAATAACTTTGATACTTAGTCAGGAAATGGTGTTAGCTGTACTGTTGCCTCCCTCTTCGTTTCTCTTAAAGAAACCAATCAACATGGATAGTTTGAACATTAAAATTTTAAATGCTCAAAAATCTAATGCACATAACAACTGCACAAAATCCATGCATAACTTCATTAATAACCTTGTTGAAAATATATCCATACATATAAAACTTTTAATCAAAATAAGTCCCTGTTCGTCCATCTTTCCTAGATCATTTTTTCTTACAAAAAATTAATTTCATGTTCTCAATCATAAAATCTTAGTCTTAATTCAAAATATTAACGTATAAAGTGTCAAATTATTGTTTTGGTTGAAATTATTAAAATTGCATTGGTTCAACATGAAAATATTTAGTGATATATCTATGAATTCAAAATTGTTGCTTTGGCTAGTTTTTCAGGATCAATCTTTGTAAGTATTAGGTATAAAATATTCTTAACTACATTAGTTAATAATGATCCTGGAAAACTGAAGAAAAAACAGCTTCTGGTAATAAAGGTCCATGCCAGAAGTCTCTTTGATGTTTATCTTAGGAAATAAAATGATAAGTTTTCCTTATGTATGGCATCCAAAAGGAACTTTGGGATTGTTAAATCATTGTTGGGATAGATTCACGAAGCAACATAATCATCATCAAATGGTGTATCCACTCCAATAGTAATATTGTTCTAGATGGTTATCAATGAAGATCCAAATAGGATATGCACTTTTTCGAGAATTACATAAATTATATACTTTCATTTAGTATTTCACACTCAATTCTTTTGATCCTCTGTACTCAATTAAATCCTCTTATATGATTGAATTGATTGCTATGAGTTCATATTTAGTAATTCCTGAATTATTTCTTTGTGTGGGTCAGCAAAAAAAAAAATCCTAACTCTGTTAAACACCCTGTTTTAGTATTTTAATTGAAAAACCAAAGCATAGTACTAGTTCATTCTCTTATTCTTAATCATATCGTATTTGGATGATTATTCTATTTCTTCTCTTTTTCACTAATTGAAATACTAAAATAGGGTATTAGATTATTCTCTTGTTCTTGATCATACTGTAACGGGTTGATGATTCTATTTCTTCATTTATTCGCTAAGAAATGAGAATTTCCTTGGATAATAGAAATATAAAATTTCAATGACCATTAGATATGGTTTGTTTTGGTCTTGTTGAAGCATCATTCTAGCCAATAAACATAGTTGGTTTATGTCAATTGTTATTTTTCATGTACTTTGCATTGCATGATTTGACATATGAAAATAACAAATTTCCAAATATATTAATTTGTATTGTTAGAAGTGCATTAATTACTTTTTCTATTTGGAAGAGTAATCATCATCATCATCAATGTGAATGCGAATACTTTTTTCTAATATCTTGATGTTAACTGCTTATTTGTCTGCATAGCACTTGCGCTTCCCACATACCGCTTGTTTGCATATATCATCTGCATATTCTCTTTGAAATTATGTTTTTGTTTAATGTGAATTCCAAACTAACTTGTAACCTAATCATTAGTTATCCTTTTCTTTTTTTGCTTTATTAGAGTTTGTTCAAGCAATAATTTCCACTGGTATCGTTTGAGAAACTATACTAAATTATTAGTCTATGACAGCACCAATGACACAATCCTGGAAGAAATGAAGAAAAGCTACATCCTCGAACAAGAAAGCAAAGTCAAAAATAAGAACTAAGCATATTTTTTGCATTCAACCAAGGGATTCCTCAAAGGATAATTGAGGTTCAATTTGTGTCATGCTGTTTTGATGGCCAATTTGGTGATGTACGGAAGCATTGCATTAATGCAGAACTAACAGTTGATTTGCGCCTACAATGTTGCAAATGAAAATTTGCGTTCGGCTTCCTCTTGCTGATTCTTTCCTCTCCAAAATATTTTAATAAGTTTGTGTTTTACAGACACTTTTTTGTGACCATCAGAATAAGTTCAGTTCCAAGATAACATTCATGCTGAAGGCCTAAAGAGTTCGAAGTCTTTTGTAGACTTTTGAGATAACTAGGTGATACTATTTCTTTCCTTTTGGTTTTGTCCAAGTAAACAAGAACGTTTTGCCCAGGTGATTAAGGGTACCATGATACGGTTCTGTCTCTTGCGTATACTTGGATAACATCACATTCCATACAATTCTTCAAGAATTAAATATTATGAGTGGGAGACTAGATGGACCCATAGATTTAAGAGGCCTTGCAAATTAGATGACGAAATAGACTGTGGATGATAGGGAGGCCAAGTTTGGGAGGGTTGTGCCGACATGGTGAACTGAGCTGGACATGTCTAAGCTGAATGAGCTAATCGAACCGGTTGAATTGAGTTGATTGAATAGGTCGGTTGAATAGACAAAGGTAGATTGAACTTTAGGGTGCGTTTGGTTGGGGGTAATCTGTGATTACCTTGGTTATCCATTCAAAGTTATCAATCAAAACCTTGTTTGGTTTAGGTAATCGGCGATTCCCAAGTAATGTTTCATGCCCGACACATCAGCATACGTCAGCAAAAGAGGGCATCTAACCTAGAATTGGATAACCAAGAAAAACTTAGGTTTTTCTTGATTCCGGGGTTAAGGTAATTTTCTTTACAAATTTACCCCTCGAACCCGTCCGCGAGCGCTCCCATCCCCGATCGCGAGCGAAACCATCCTCTCCCGTCCCCCATCACGAGCGAAACCCTCTCCCCATCCCCTATCGCGAGCGAAACCCTCTCCCGTCCCCGATCGCGAGCGAAGCCCTCTCTCGTCCGCTTCCGCTTGCTCCCTTCTCTAAGCAGCGGCGGCGGCGGCGGCGATTCTAAAAACAAACTGGACGGCGCCTCCTCTAACAGCGGCGGCGAGCCAAACCCTCTCCCGTCCGCTTCCGCTTGCTCCCTCCTCTAACAGCGCAAGGAGGATATCGTGAGAGAAACCCTAGCGGCGGCGGTGGCGAATGGAACTGTGTCAGCTTGCCGAAGGTTTTGGAGAGGTACCAGACGAACTCCGGCAAAAAGCTCTGGGATGCCAAGCACGAGGTAACATTGCCACGAAAAAAAAAAGAACAAGAGATTGCTTTGTTTCTTTTCCTTTGTTTCAGATGGCTTTTTTTTTCGTCCATAAATGCAATCTGAAGTTTTATTACTCCCAGCAATATGAAGTTTTGTACTGCAATCTGAAGTTTTATTACTCCCAGCATCACAGATGCATTAAGGAACTCAAAGAATTCTTGCTTGAAGCATGTACTGAGGAAGCCACAAAGAAAAAGATGAAGACATATTTGGAACGACATGCGGGTGATGTGGGTCTTTTAGTTTCTCAACGCTTTGTTAATTCCCCTAACCAGTTAGTGCCTCCATTATATGATGCATTGTTTGATGAGATAGCATGGGCAACTGAAGATGAGGTTAACGCTGTACATTTTTTTGAAATAGCTTTAAAGTTGTATTTGTCTTTTTGTTATTTATACTTCTACTTGTTTCTTCAGCCAACGCAAGAGCTTAGGGACTCCTTCTGTTTCAAGTATTATGTGTTGGCTACTAGAATTTTTGAGGTAGATTGATTGCCTTGCTTTTCTCATGAAGTAGTAACAGCTATGGCCATTGTAAGTGATGCCTCACAAGTGTGTACAACCCACTTTTTTTTTGGATCTTCTCAGTGGCCATATGTTTTCGTTCATGCTAGTTCTAGAATGATTAGTAGAATGGCTCACAAGCCAGAGGACGAGATTTTTCAAGAGGTACTATGGAAGTAAGTTAAATTTCAAAGCTTACTGCTAAAATCTCTCACACACTTTCTTTCTCGATTTCAGCTGAGCTCACTTTCATTTACTTTTGCTTTGTGTGCTGTGAGGCCGTCCCCCAGTGAGGTATGTGTGGTGTTTCCTTGTGTAGATCCATTACTCATTTCTTACTAAGCATTTATATATATGTTAACAATATGAAAATGTTTTCAATGTTTATAACTTATTGGCATTTGCTGGATATGTGCTACTCTACATTCGATATTGGCATTCACATTTTTATCTTATGATATCTAGCAATCAGTTAATATCATGCAATGTATTTGTGACAACCAAATTTAATAAACTTTGCTCTCTGTCTTTTAAGTATCTTATCACAACTTACATTACTATTTTAACTTAAATTAAATTGTTCTAATAAAAGGACACTGGATCAAGTATCTTATTTTTTATTTAAATTTGGGAATCTATGAAATAGCTAACAGAGTTTTGTTTTGTTTTCAAGAATGTCTATGATCATCCATCGACGTTATTTTGTTTGATTTAATTTGCTGATACTGAAAGTTGTTCTACACTACAGATGAAGAACTACAAGGAGAAGGGGCTGGTCATGGTTATAGATGCTAGCCAAGTTTCTAAGTTTCGAGAGAAGTTAAAGTGTCTACTGGCTGAATGTTGACACTTGCAATCACTAGGCCTATAATTTTGGCACTAAGCTTAGCATGGCAAATCAGTTGAAGATTTTTGTTGCCGAGATCGACATCGCACTCCTTTTGCCTCTCGTCGACTTCTCATTTTTCCTGAAGCTTCTCGTGGAGTAACGTGGATAAGGTTAAATATAATTTGATAAGATAATCTGTTTTGATTGGATTTGAAATATGAACAATAGATGGAACTTAATATTTGTCTTCTATGGTATTATGTTCTTGTGCATTAGAAACATAAGATCCAATGGTTTTGGAGATCTTATCACGGTCCTAAATATTACTTTTTTGATAATTTTAACTTAAGAGTTCTTTATGCTCTAAGTTATTTTCTTATAATTCAAAATGAATGAAATATCATTCTTAACGCTCTTGAAAATTTAATGATTAAAATTTTCATTAAAATGAGTTTATTTGAAATGAATGCAATGAGTTAAATGTTAATATTTTTATGCGTTCAATCAACTTATTTTTCAGAATCAATTCATGAAGCTTGAAAGTTAAACAAAAGTCGCACAACAAAACTTGAGAGGAATAAGGTGTTTGAACAGACTCAATCCTGCAAAATAAAAGAAATTAATTTAGTTGTAAAAAATGATTATAATTGAATTAGAGGTAATATAGTAAATATTAAAGCAAGTAATATATTAAAACCTTCAAACAAACAAGTTTTTGTCTCGTTACCTAGGATTAAACCAAACAACATTAGGTTATGTTTTATTCCCTATAACCTTGGTTATGTGATTACTTGGTAATCACATAACCAAGGTGATCATTGATGACCCCCAACCAAACGCACCCTTAGGGTCTAGTTCATTTGTTGCTTGTTGAGGAACGACGATTTAATGGCGTTACCAGCTTCAAGTGTGAGAAAATGGCGTTACTCCACCGCTTTCCCGGTCCTCTACCTCTCCGCCGCTGTGCCAAACATTAATACGGCCATATAACTCCATGCGTGCAAACTGCAAGCTAATAATGGAGTGGTTGGCTGCAGATTATCTCAATTAATCCTTCCTCAACCTCCATCTACAACCTTCGCTCGTTTCAGGACCTGAGATGTCTATAAATAATGACCACTCCCTTCTCCAGCTTCTCCACTCAAAGAACTCTCGACTAATATAGCTACAATGGTGGTGACTCGGGGAAGGGGCAGTGCAGGAGCAGTGGCTCTGCTGGGGCTCACCCTGCTGCTTTGCCTCCTGCTCCACAGTGAAGTCGCAGACGCAGCCACCTTTACCGTCGGTGACAGAGGCGGCTGGGCCTTCAACACCGTCGGCTGGGCCGATGGAAAAAGCTTCAGGGCCGGCGACGTGCTCGGTGAGTATACATCATCAATTGCGCCTGCACGTTCTTGTTCTTGTTCTTGTATATGCTTCAACTGCTGCTGCTGCTGCAGTGTTTAAGTACAATCCGTCGGTGCACAACGTGGTGGCGGTGAGCGCGGCAGGGTACAACAGTTGCTCTGCCCCCAGCGGCTCGAGAGTGTTCACCTCCGGCAACGACCGCATCACGCTGGGCCGCGGCACCAGCTACTTCATCTGCAGCTTCGCCGGCCACTGCCGGTCCGGAATGAAGATCGCCGTCACCGCCGCCTAGATTGATATATGCATGCACCTACTGTATGTCGAATAAACTTGTTGGTTGTTTGTAGTTGTCAAGAAACAAAAAAAAAAGCTTTGGCGTCCGATCAAAATCATCATGGATGACGGACCACAATTTAAGTATGAAGACTTCTTTAATTTCTATAATCTATATCTCATCTTTTCTTACACTCTTCACAAGTGATCAGCTAGATAAAAGCTCTCATATATATGAGATTTCCATCAGAGTTATAGTGATGGAAGATGAGTTTTAAAGGTTTACATTGATTAAAAGTATAATTTAAGGGTTGATTTTTGATTTCTTCATTTGATAATCAAGGTTTATGAGTTTCACTCAAAGGCCAACACAATTTATTTTCGTACACTCAGAGGCCGACAATCTTCAAATATATGAAGATTAGAAAGAACACTTTACCTTCACCATTATTTGATAGCATCTATTCTGTCAATTGGATTTCAATTTAACAATGGCTTATATGCTTCTTGTGATATGAACATGTCTTGGCTTTTCTTATAAGTTTATATTGGTCATGTAGATTTTTTTTTCCTTGATGGTTTACTTTTAGTCTTCGAAATAATATAGAAGGATCATCATTTCCTTGTAAAGGTTAGATCTTAGATTTAGATTCAATCGAATTCACATATATCTCTGAAACGTTATGATATTGTATCCCAACAATTTACCCTTCAAACAAAGGACTATTAAGAGCCCCCCTAATGGTCCCAACGGACCCCGTACTGATCCGAGTCCCAACAGACCTGTCCCTTCAACAGTCTTAACGAATCCCCTTACTAGCTAGGAGCCCCCCAATCATTTCTTTTTGTGAGGGTCTCCATATGGCACCACATAAACCTACTCTGATATCATTGTTAGATCCGATGGAATCCACATATATTTCTAAAATAGTATGATATTATCCATTTTGGATCCACACCCTCATTGTTTTATTTTTGGACATTTTTTCTATGTATTTCTAGTATACGACTTTGATTGTATCCCAATGATCATCTTTAGAAAAGAAAATAAATAGTATACATTTACTTTTCTCTCTTTCAAATACAAGGAATATTAATAGTATCATTGTAAAAAAACTTATTAGCTTCGAAGTAAAAAAAAAAACTTTGCATTTCATGCTCATGGAGCTTACTTCCAGCATTAGGATGCTTTTATCTTAAAACTTTATATGTTCACATATCCTTTCTTTGCCTTTCAGCTGCTCAAAGTTTGCCATGTAAATCACTCAAGAAGTTTGATTTTACATTTAGCTGAAAGATTTTATATTGAGGATCGATGTCAATGGCGAAGAAGAAGATGTAAGAGTGTACACTATTGAAAAATTTTCAAAAATCCAAACGCCTTTGTTAGTCTCTATAAATCTTTTCATTATTTTCTATTGAATCAAGAGCTTGCAGACTGTCGAATCTCATTTTAGGAAACTAAAATATACATGACTCTTTTTTATCTCAATTAAGCAATACAATCAAAACCCTCTAAATAATGATTATTAAACTTTATTAATCATTATTGTTGATGCAATTGTGTCACAATAGTAAAGGTTGACTGACTGATACTAGTTATATATAATGTTGAAGAGTGGGAAAAGAAATCAATCTTTCAAAAGTTATTAAGTTGCATCGCGATAGAAAGTCTAAATTGCAAATACTTAGATGAAAAGCTAATGTTGGTCTAGTGATTTCATGAAATCTTAATCTTTCAAAGTTTGAATTTGTTGATCAAACTCAGTGGAAATTATTTGTAAAGAGTACACTATCATCTACATTTCAAGTAAATATTAATATAATTAACAAGTCTTGCTTTTAATAGATTTTATTATATTAGGAATACTCTGAAATTGATTATGATTTATTAAAATTTTTTGAATGTATTTAGGATTATGGTGTTGGATATGTTTTTTGAATTCAAATAGATAATCAATTATATATATGAATATGTTAGACATATTTTGATTCTCAAATCACTACAAAAATTAAAGCAAATAGCGACGGACGATTTCCGTCGCTATTCGGTCGCTAATCGAGCTTAGCGACCAAATAGCGACGGAAATCGTCCGTCGCGAAAAATTCCGTCGCTGACGTCACTTTAGCGACGGAATTTAAATTTCCGTCGCTAATTAGAGACGGAAAATTTTTTCCGTCGCTAAAAGTAGCGACGAACTATTATTTCCGTCTCTAAGAATTAGAGACGGAATTTATATTTCCGTCTTTAAAATTAGCGACGGAAATAATAAGACGGAAATTTAAATTCCGTCGCTAATTTTAGAGACGGAATTATAAATTTCCGTCTCTAATTAGAGACGGAAATTTAAATTCCGTCGCTAATTTTAGAGACGGAATTATAAATTCCGTCTCTAATTAGAGACGGAATTTAAATTTCCGTCGCTAATTTTAGAGACGGAAATATAAATTCCGTCTCTAATTAGAGACGGAAATTTAAATTTCCGTCTCTAATTTTTAAAAATAAAAATAAAAAAAAAGCAGGATCTTCTCTAATTTATCATTCCGTCGCTAATAATTTATTTTTTTATATATTTTAATTTTATTTTTGAATTTCCTGTTTGTATATCAATCAAACAAATATAACAGTAATACATTAATAACCCAATAATAATAAAACAAAATACTAATACAATATTTGAATACACGACATGTCAATATATCTGAATACAATATTAATACAATCTGAATACAATAATATCTGAATACAACACAAATCTTTAGATACACTGATCCTACAAAATACTGTATTGTATATCAAAAACTTATCTAAACAAGTCCAACCAAAAGAGAAGATCCTACAAAAAGACAATAAAAATAGGTTAGTAATAATTTAATTATAACAACCTATTTGAAAAATGTGCATTTGAATACAATATCTGAATACAATATCTAAATATAAAAATCTTACAAAAACGAGCCCAGCCAAAATAGAAGATCCTACAAAAATAAAATAAGATAGGTTAGTAATAATGTAATTATAACAACCTATTTGAAAAATAAATCTTTACAAGTAATAACTTAAAAAAATCCTAAGTAATAGAAATACTAACATACCTTGCAGACAGCTATTGATCCACATCAAACACTGAGAACATCAGAACAAACCTCCTTTGCCAATCCAAAATCTGCAAGTTTCACAGAGTCATTCACGTGAACCAATATATTTGCACATTTGATATCTCTAGCACAGTAAGGATATCTATTAAGTTTCTTCTCATAGGATATAGAAAAAAACAAAATAATTAGCACAAGCTGTTTGGAAAGCACAAATATTTGATAATAAATTGACACACTTTACTATATGAAACCATCTTGAAGAATAAATTCATGTAAATGTAAAGAACTTATCTATGAAAACTGCCGAAACAAGTTATTACCTTGTCTGTCCCATAATACTGAACAATGTTATTACCTTGATCTTGAAGAATAAATTCATGTAAATGTAAATGTAAATGTTGCCGAAACAAGTTATTACCTTGTCTGTCCCATAATACTGAACAATGTTATCATGTTCAAACTGACTCAGCAGCATATACTTACACCTGGAATTCAAATTAAATTTGAATTATGAAAGATTTAAGAAATTTAATAAACAGTTATATGAAAGAATTATGATCCACCCATTTAAATCCATCTGCTCACCTCATAATCCCAACCGAACAATAACTCTAAGCCACAATTCCATTGCTAAACCATAAGCCTAACCAAATAGCTAAGACAACTACAAGAACATTTACCTCAGATTGAAGCCCTAGCTCTCTTTTGATTTGGTTCTTCCTTAGCACCACACCAATCCTGATCGGTTCCAAATCACACAACAAGCTGTGAGGCAAAATCAACCAAGATTCAAGGAAATTGAAGGTCGTCCAACTGGTTCAACTCAAAACTGAAGTAATAAACCTAGTTGCCCTCCCCTTACCTCCCGATTTCTTCTTCCTTTGCTTCCTGGCAGCAACTTCCTCAATCTCGGTCCTAGGGCAAGGAGGTGCGGCGGCGTCGAACTAGGCGTGCGGCTAGGGAAAGGAGCTTTGGTCCTTGTGGGGCGGCGGCGCCGGCGAGCAGCAAGCGCTAGGGTTCTGCTTCCTTGCGATTTGGCGGCGGCACGGTGAGGCATCGGCCGGCGGCGACGGTGGAGGAAGAAGCGAAGAAGTAGAAGAGGGTTTGCGGCGGTGGTACGGCTTCGTCGGCAGATCTGTAGCAGAAGGGGTGCGAGGGAGAGGAGGCGGCGGTGAAGGGCGCGGCGACGTCTGGCGGCGATGGGCGCAGCAACGTCGGGCGGCGACAGGGCAGCAGGCGAAGAAGGGAGGAGGAAGAAGCGATGCGGCACGGCAGGGAGATCTCGCCGGCAGCGAGGAGGAAGAGAGGGCTTCTTCTCCGTGCTATGTGCGACGAAGGTGGCGACGTTGGGCGTCCCTTTCACCTGGCTTCGGCGGAGACGGTGGGAACAGCACCGCGTCGACGCGATGAGGAAGAAAATGAGGAGGGTCTCGCGGCTTGGGGAGGTGGTATTCGCGATTTTAGGGTAAAATACCGACCTTTAAAAAATTCCGTCGCTATATTAGCGACGGACGTTTCTATTTCGTCTCTATATTAGCGACGGAATATAATATTCCGTCGCTAAAGTATTTTTTTAATGCATAAATTAATATTTTCATTTATATCTAGAGACAGAATATTTAAATCCGTCGCTAATTATAGCGACGGAATATTAATTTCCATCTCTAATTAGAGACGGAATATTAATTTCCGACGGAAATATAAATCCGTCGCTAATTAGCGACGGAATCTAATTAGAGACGGAAATGAATATTCCGTCTCTAATTATAGCGACGGAAATTAATTTCGTCACTAATTCCGTCGTTATTTCATGAATTTCTTGTAGTGTATGTTTGTTTGACTTGCATGATAGTAAAAATTATTATTTATTGAATTTTATGAAAAAATTTTAGTTTTGTTGTTCAACTAAAGATTTTAAGTTACGTTAATTAATGTTGTTATGTCAAGTTAAGATTGATTGCATTCGAATAGATGCTAGCTAGCAAAAGAGAAGTTCAATTAGTGCTAGTAGAAAAATTCAAATGAGTGCAAGGATGACTAACATAGCGATTGGAGAAATCAAAGTGACTAGATTCTTAGTAGATGGTCAAATAGGTTAAGAACGATATTGGATAGTATATCTCTTGGTAAAGGAAGTCTCAAAGGCGAGATTTTTTTATTAAAAGAAGTCCTAAATATAAGATCTATTAGCAAAGGAAATCCAAGAGGCAAAACCTCTTGAAAGATAAGGAAGTTTTGAAAGTACAACCTCTTGGTAAGCAAAGTCCAAGTGAATTAAGTTAGTTCATAAGTTTTTAAGAGACTTTGACTCGCATAAATTGATTGTAATCCATGATCTAATCTGCTAGAGGTTGAGTTGATGATCTGTATTGAGTCGATGATTAAACAATCAATTTAAAATGAGAGGAGTCAACTAGAGCAATTGTCCTAAGTAAAATTAATTGGCCATAGTTGAATAGATTTTTAATAATAATTGGAAGAAAAATATTGTAGCATGAGGTGATGTCTTTACGTCGGGACCCCTCCATTATTATTCCAAACGAGCTGAAAGAAAATTATTGATCTGACAGAGAAGGTATGAGTCGTTAAATGGTTTACATGAATCACTTAAAATTAAATTGAGTCAGATGAAATATTTGTTACAGAGTAAAATAGTCAATTGAAATCAGATAGTTGACTGGTGGATCCAATGCCAAGCAAAAGCTCGATTGATCATGAAACTAGTGGATTTGTGATGCAGGGTAATATATGAGGAGTCGAATTTTAATGGATTATAATTTTTGATTCGGGAATCAGAATGATACACGGTCGGATGCGTTTCGAAGCTCTTTCAAAAACTTTTATTTGATATGGGGTAAAACTCATGCCGACCACTTTTGGACCCATCCAACATCGTTTAGTGTTCCGTCTCGAACTTTTTTTTTTACTATTTATAATAATTTTTTATTTTAATTTTTTTTGTGCTATTTTTGACTTTGTCTAACTACGATTTTAGTTTATAGCCTATTTATAGACGTGTTTAACCGTTTACGATCAGTTTGATTGATTAATAAAATTTTTTCTTTTTTAGCAAAAACTTATAAGCGGTGCCGTCGGTGACTTTCTACTCGTTTTTCTAATTTCTCGATCTTAATCCCTTCTCAATTCTTCTCCAATCTTTCACTTTTAAAATAATCGCTATTCTGTCCGACGTCAATTTACGTAGGCAATAAAAAGACAAAAGAACTAGTCGAGCTACTAAAAGCTGGCAAAAAGGCTTTTAAAAAAACTAAACAGTGTTCTATATTCATGTTTGCTCTTACTGAATTAATATTGTTATTGGTTTTACTTAATTATAAGTTTATTGTCTTCTTGGTCTCAATGTAAGAAGAAGAAAAATCGTAAAGAGTTTCTCAATTGTAAACAGAAGAAATATATATAGTGAAACAGGTTTCATTATTACTTGCAGAGATTAATCCATAATTAACCAGCCACAAGCCGTCGCGGGTGTGGGTTGACTAGCATCAGTGAGTATTTTGATAAGGTGAAGCAAATTCGATTTCCATCCAATTTAGGTGGAAAGAAGATCGTTAATGAGATAGAAAAAAAAGTACTAGACCATGATCCGATTGAGATCAAGATGTATTGAATTGATTTTTTTTATTTTTTATGAAATTATTAAATTAATTTATAAGTATTAAATTAATGGTATTTAATTGGTAGGCGTTGGCCATTGATGTCAACGTTAGAGAACGTGCCATCAACGATGAGGCAGTCAGTACTCTAGCACAGTATGAGACCATGCTTGAGCGTGGAGGACACGTCGATTCAGTTGTGACAGTGGCAATCGAGGATGGAGATGTCGACGACGACTAGTCCGAGGGTGAGGGCTTTAACCACGAGGGGAACGGGGAAAAGGCATAAGGATGAGTAAGCGAGGCAATATCGGGAGAGGACAAGCGGAGTTGTCAAAAATACGGAGGACGAAAGGCAGAGATACGATATATAAATCTGTGCGATCATATTTTAATTCTAAGAACCGACCTGTAAATTAAAATTTTTTGAATTAACATAAAAGAAAATAATCGAGAATTAAATTGAAGCAACGCGTGCTCTTTTTTTATTGACTTTGATGGTTAGGAAATTGATCGATTGGTTGGTGGTTCGGAGATAGCGTAGAACAATGTATCTCTCATTGTTGATATTGTTGGGGAGAAAAGAATAATGAAAAATCATCGTCGGCGTGCTCGAATTCAACTCTTAAAACCTAGCTCCTCCTCCTCCTCCTCCTCCTGAGCGTACTCGGGCGGTCGGAGAGAGAGCTTTCTCTAGAGACGTAAGAAGAAATCTCATCAAGCTCATGCAGCTGCCCTGCACCTTCCTGGGATAAATCATTTCCGTCCTCGAAGCTACAGCCAATTAATCTTATAGATTGCAGCGGGTCCCGCATACAGTGGCCTCAAATCCTATTTTCCATGATGGCAATCAATCTCATGAACTCATCAGCGGGCCCACATCGTATGCGTCTGAAATCTTTCTGTTTTTTCCTCCCCTGTACCTTTCCTTCTTCGCTCTCTCTCTTCTCCATGGCTGTAGTTGTAATTTGAGGAGAAAGCAAGCGACAGGTTCGTCGGCTTGAAAAAGAAATGGTGACGGTGAATTCACTGGACCACGCTGCTCTCGGAGAGCTCAATCCGAGTGTCTTTGATGATAAAGTTTTGAAAACATTGAACTCAGATATGGTTGTCCTTTCATCGCAAAAACGTGCTCATTAATGGCGTAATTTTGCCCACTGAAACTAGATTAGGTTTTCATGACAGATACTTGGAATTAATTGTGTCGTGCAATTTTGTTAATTATTAGTAAAACTCAATTTCTTTTGCACCTCTTCGATGACAAAATTTGGCGTACGCAGAGATATGATGACTATAAGGAAGTTTCCTTTCCCATGATTATAACTATCATGCAAGAAATTTCAAACAGAGCGATATGAACTTTTCAGCAACTGAAAATTCCATTGGTTTAATTTTCTCACAGGATTTTGGTAGCCACACGCTAGCTAATCCGATAACGAACTGCGACTTTTTACGTCGTTGATTTTTCAATGACTTCGCCACCCTTCTCAACCTCGACTATAAGTTAGATCGGCCTTGTGCTCTTGTAGACAATTAATTCAGACCCACAGCACAAGAATATCTCTGGCCATGGCAGTTGCAGGCGAGGACCCCTACCGCTCCTTCATCACCGGGGAGGGCGAAAAGGACACGGAATGGAGGTTTGGTGCTCCTCCGAACTACGACGTCGTCAACAGGCTCTTCGAAGCGGATCGAACCAACGTATGCGATCGTAAACATCACCGTCCTACGTCTCATCCATCATTGATCACCAACTGCTGATTTGCATACTTTCTACGCATGCAGGTATGGCCTCTCGGATCGCTAGAAGAAAGGGTACAGCGAATGGTGAAGACCTGGGAGATGGAGCTGAGTCACAAGGTGCGGCCACAGGACTTCAAATCTGTCAACCTTGAGAAGTTCACATTGAGCGTCAATGGTAATTAATTAATTAATTGCATTTGTATGCGTCAATGACTAACTAACTAGTTCATCCGATCTTGACTCTGTACACTCTGTGTGTGTGTGTTTATGCCTGTAGGGAGGAGAGGACTCACCGCTGCGGGAATCGGTGAAATCGGGGGCAGTTACAACGCCTTCCTGCAAACCGACTTGCCCAAGAAGCTGCGCATCTACGACCCTGAAGAGGAGACGAGGGACACGTCGTCCAGGGAGTTCCTCACCACGTTCCCGCGGGGGTTTGCTGTGGAGATACTGCAAGTCTACAGCGGCCCGCCGGTGGTAGCGTACAGGTTCCGGCACTGGAGCTACATGGATGGGCCTTTCAAGGGCCACGCTCCCACTGGAGAACTCGTCCAGTTCTCGGGCATTGGCATCTTTCACGTAATTAATTAATTAATTAATTAATTAATTAATTAATTATTAGTATTATTATATACAATTAAGTTCATTTATGTGGTTGATTAAATAGGTGGATGAGGATTGGAGGGTGGAGAAAGTGGAGCTGTTCTACGAGCGTGGAGATTTCCTGTCGAGCTTCCTGAAAGGTGCACCTTTAGCGCACGGCGAGGCTGCTGGGGCCTGCCCCTTCGTCAGCTCCTGAAGACATCAAGTGAAGTACTGGTGCAGTGAAATGAAGGAAAACTTAAATCAGTATCAGTGTGGTGATATATAATACTAGTGACTGTGTTGCATTAAGTAATAAAAATATGGAATAAGGGATGGGAAGTATATATAACCCATCCAATCTGTGTATTTTATCGTTGCTTATAAATGCGATTTTGATTTCTATATAGTGAAGGAGCGAAGAAAAACACTATAATAGGATTTACCTTTCAGTAACCGAAAGTTCATCATCGTTTTACAATTTTTTTCAAGCAGTGCTACATGTTGGGATTTTATACGAAAAATAATAAATAAACACAGCGTAAAAAATTAATTCCTTCATAGATCCATATACAAATATACATGTTTGATCGAATTGTCACTTTTGTTACGTGAACAAAATAATTCAAACAACTTTTATTCGACAGATCTCAACACGATCAGCATGACCACGACTCTTCATATCCACACGAATACGTCCTTCATTCGTCACACGAACTCATCTTTCAGAGAAGAACCATCTTTATTGTGCTAGCAACTTGGATGGTTCAACCTTAAGAAGAAGAGACTAAAAGTGCTCCAACCAAAATTCATTATAAAAAAATAATTTTTATACTCATCCAATAGATTTTTTTTGCCTTTTATTTTTTTTTCATTAATGTTTCATTAATCTCTATTAATGGATGAGTCTAATCATTGCAATGAGTCTAATTTATATTAGACTCAATCAAATAATTCAATAATTAGATTCATTTGAATCTAACTTAATAAGTCTAATTCGGATTAAACTTAACCCTATAATCTTAGGGTCCATCATATTTTAGTTAAACTAAAATAAATTCATCTCCAAATTAATATGTTCTTTAATTTATGTGTAACTCAATAGGTTCTCATAACGTTAGCAATGTCTCTAAAACAACATTTTAGATACATAAGCAATAAGTGACATCTAACTAGGGCTGGGTCGGTACGGTATACCAAATTTTGCATACGATACCGTATACCGTACCGAAAATTTTGACATAAAAAATCTATACCGTTACTATACCGAAAATTCGGTATACCGGAATTTCGGTATACCGAATTTTTGGTATATTACACCGAAAATACTGAAAATTTTGGTATACTGATAATTTCGGTATGGTATTATACCGAAAATGTTGGTATACCGAAATATCGAAAAATAATAATACATCTAACAATGCATCATTGTTACTCAAGTGATGAGAATGTCGAGATTCGACCTAACCTTTCTATGACTATTATCTTGTATAACTTGATCATTCTATCGTTGATATCTAAACTGATCTATGAGACATAGACTATATCCCTTTATCAATCTTTATGTTTCTTGATCTCCAAATAAATTCACTTAACCAAATGAGCTCGATGATCATATTAACTTATTTGAGCATGACTATATATTTTAATAGTCCTACTTAATCAAGGGGCTCACAGATATCACTTCCGTCATATGGAAGGGATATATCTTATTTACATCGCTCACACCCTTCTGCATAATTTATTACATACCCAATGATCGACTTTATAATCCACCTTGTTACAGGTGATGTTTATCGATATTAAAGTACACAACTCCTTATGTAGGGAACTGTAGTGACTTCAGGTGTAAAATCTATTTATACTAATAGTCACTATAAAATGTTTATAACACTCATATAACGATTCATAAAATATTCTCGTGGCGGATTAATTCAATACATATTCTCTAAAATATACTCATGTGTCAATTTGATATCTTATATCTATAACTTGTGAGATTAAGTCATCAGTTGACCTATATACTAGTCTCAATGCATTATTGATATTATATATTAAAGTTTGATTAATAATAGTTAAAAGTAGTGTTCTATATGTATCTATAACCTCCCACTATCAATTCAATCAATTGATATATCGTAGACTAAAACCTACTACCCTAAGATATTATTATACTTATTCATCTAATACAGATTTGAAGTAAATATAATAACTATAAAATTTATCTTTTATTAATAAAATATATATGATATAAATTTTTTTTATCAATCATCTCATAATTAATTTTAAGGAAATATGATATAAAATTTTTTTTATCAATCATCTCAGAATTAATTTTAAGGTTGTTCTAACTGATCTATAACAAAAATAGAGAATGAGTAATGCCAATGAAACACATTAATTATAAGAAGAGTAAATAGTTTTTAAAAATTTCTTTATCAATCATTTCATAATTAGCTTTAAGGCTGACACTAACACTATAACAAGAATAGAAAATGAGTAACGCCAATGAAACACATTATAAGAAGAGTAAATAGTTTTATTCGAGCTGGGCAAACCACTCACAATCATCAGGCTTTACACAAGCCATTACCAGAGGAACATATACACTACTTATACCATCAGATCACAAAAGACTTGCTTAACTACGACATTAGCACAGATAATTAAAAACCAGTTCGGCAGATCCATGGGAATAAGCTCATTCACCTTTCCATGAAGATAGAGGAGGTGTATCAGAGTTTTTCCACGTAACCACTTGCTCAGGGTATCTATCACCCTTGACAAGATCCACTGAAGCATATGATTCAAGCTCAGCCATTTCCTCTGGTGTGAGTTTTACAGACAATGCTCCAATGTTCTGCTTCAAGTTTTCAATCTTTGTTGTGCCAGGTATCGGGCACACATCACTTCCTTGATGATGAACCCATGCCAGTGCGAGTTGTGAGGTAGTGCATCCCTTCCTCTTTGCCATGTCACTTACACGTTCAAAAATGACTGCATTCTGAGCCAGATTCTCTGGATGGAACCGCGGCAAATACTACATGTAACAAGAGAAAAATCTATTAGCTAGAAATTAGGCATATATATTTTGAATGAGCTTCTATTAGCTAGAATTTCAAATAGAAGTATTTAGTCCTCAGGCAGACCAATCTAACAAACACCAATTATCATAAATTTTACTCAAATTTTGTTGATGAGTATAGTATCTCCACTCAAGTTATTATATCTTTGCATAATTACTACAGGCAAGTTATCGTTCACAACTTCAACATGCTTTTATATATTTCCTGAAGATAACAACCATTGGAAAGTATCACCTCACCTTGCGAAAATCCTGCTCGGGTGCATTTTCGAATAACTTAGTTCCAGAAGAAAAGAAGCCGCGTCCGAGAGGGCTGTATGCTACAATTCCGATACCAAGTTCCCTGGAGAAAAGAAATGAAATAATGTAACCGACAATGTCACAGAAAAGAAGTAATATATGAATCAGAGATTGGGCGAGCTTTACCTGCAAGTAGGAATTATATCTTCTTCGGCATCTCTTGACCACAAAGACCACTCTAATTGGACAGCAGTTATCGGGTGAACAGCATGCGCCCTCCTGATTGTTGAAGCAGAGGCCTCAGACAATCCGATGTATTTGATTTTTCCTTCTTCAAATAGTTCCTTAAGCGCTCCCATCTATAATAGACGATTGAAATAAGATTTAATAGAAAGGGGATTTTAAGAGAACAAGTCAAGCTGGATGAGGCGGAGAAATTAGGGCAGGAGCAGGATCGAAACAATCGCAAGGTTTGATACATGATCGGAAAAGGAAATCGGAAACTGACGGTGACTTCGACGGGAACTCTGGAATCGATGCGGTGCTGGTAATAGAGATCGATGCAATCGACGCCAAGCCTCTGCAAGCTGGCATGGCAGGCGGACCTCACGTAGGCCGGGTCCCCTCGGACCTCCCTCTTACCGTCTTCCAAGTAGTATGCGAACTTGGAGGCCAATTCCACCTTGTCCCTCACGCCCCCTTGCAGCGCCTAAAGATTAACGAAGAAGAGGATAACGATGAAGGCGTAGAGAATCGGGGGTGGGAAAGCGGCGAAGAAGGTAGAGGTACCTTGCCGAGGAGGATCTCGTTGGTGTGGGGTCCGTACATGTCGGAGGTGTCGAGAAAGGTGACGCCGGAGCTGACGGCGTGGTGGATGAGATCGATCATGTCGGCGTCGGGTTTGGGGGGGCCGTAGAAGGCGGACATGCCCATGCAACCGAGGCCCTGGCGGGAGACCTCCAGCCCCTGAGATCCAAGCTTCATGCGCCCAACGCCTGCCGATGCTGCCATCGTCCTGCTTCTCGTTAGCACTAAGCAGCTAGCGGTGTGGATCGGTGTGGCGATGGCGATACCGATGGGATTTGCGCTAGTTAAATAACGTGGGCGTGATGGGAAATGGCAGCATATCTCGAGTTCGAGGCTGCGTCGTGGGCCGGTGCTTCCTCTCTCGTTTCCTTTGGAGGTCAAAGTTCTAGAAACACAGGGGAGGGAAAATAAAAAGGTGCAAGCAGCAACGGAAGAGATCCTCCGCTGGATGGGGCGATCGGTCAACGGCACTCCGCTGAAAAATCAAAGGATCCATTTTTTATTAGAATAATAAAAAAATATTTATTATTAAAATAATATTTCATCTCATTTTAATCTATTTTTATTTTTAAAAGTATCTTTTGATAATTTTATAAATTATATCTCTTACATAATTATAAATCATATAGCTGTTATACAATTATAATATTCGATAATATATTTCCATGAGGATTGGAATCACGATCTACTCCTCACTTTCAAACTTTTTTAATAATATTATTACTATATATAAAAAATATTTTCTTAGTATATATATATTGTTTAACACCTCTAAAGATAAAGGTTTATTACAATGTATAATAAGTATTTCCATCACTTAATATGTGCCCCCTTAAATGGTCATTTTCACCACTTAATATGCTCTTCAAATCTAAAATCCTAATAATAGTTATGATTCTATAATTATTATAATTATATAGTTATAATGACTAGAATTCTGTGAATTAAATTATCTATATGTAACGATTACGATTTATAATTGCTATAATATAATATCAACCAATATTGATTTAAAATGACTACTATATAACATGATTTCGTAGATATTATAATATAATATTAATAAAAATAAATTATTTAATCATAACTGTTATAATATAATATTAATTAATATTTATTAGAGATGAAATATTTAGATTACACTAATTATGAGTTGTAATTATTACAATATAATATTGTCAATTTTGAATATAGTCAAAGTGTATATGTTATAATAGTATGATTTTGTAATGGTTAAAAATAAAAATATATTAAAATAAAATAATAAATAATAAAAATATTTTTTATGATTTTGATATTAATTTTTATGGCTCACAATTTCAATTTACTTAATGCAATTTGACACCATATATATAGTTATCTAAATCAGTTTGGCATATTCTTGAATCCATCTAGATGCATGCTTTGTTTATAAAATTACAGGGATTGGATTGTTTAAACACCACTAACAGACTAACTATCATGACTTCATTCATGAGCCAAAGCATCCATATGATCTGATATTGATTATGACAGGATCCACCTTGTAGAAGATTATGACATTTCACCAAATCTAGACAAAAAGTCAAATTCTAATGTTCTGGAAAGTAGAAAGAAAGAGAGATGGCATGGCAGTCGCCTTCAAGTGTAAACAGTTTGAAAGCTACTCGCATGCTCAGCAGCTGTGCAGTCCAAGTCTTTGAAATATTTGACAATGTTATCTGGAAGGCCAAGGAGCAGAGCCAGTGTTCCAACTTCCAAGGGGCTCCATGAAATTTTCCTACATTTTTTTATTAATCCTCCATCATCTTTTACCTATTGGGTGTCTATCCTGGAGCATTTGTTGTTTAGGAGCTCGGCGAGGGCAATATGTCTTACTTGAGCAGAGAACTGATTTTCCTGATACTGCAATTCCTGGATGAGGAAAAATTCAAGGACGCAGTTCATAAGTATGCTAATTTTCCTCATTTAAAATCTAAAGCTCTGTGTTTTTGTTAAGTTTATTTATGAAATGGTTAAATTATAGGTTGGAACAAGAGTCCGGATTTTACTTTAATATGAAACACTTCGAGGATCTAATTCAGGCAGGGGAATGGGATGAGGTTGAGAAGTATCTTAGTGGCTTCACTAAGGTCGAGGACAATCGTTACTCTATGAAAATATTCTTTGAAATTAGGAAACAGAAATATCTGGAAGCACTTGACAGGTCAGCCTTTTTTCTTTTTTGATAAATTGCTTGGGGCATGAATCCATTTTAGCATGTTTTGCTTATGGTAAATACCTATAACCTTTCCCCCCACTTCTCTCAGCCAAGACAGAGCCAAGGCTGTGGAGCTACTGGTTAAGGATCTTAAGGTGTTTTGCTTCTTTCAATGAGGAGCTTTACAAGGAGATCACTCAACTTATTACCTTCGAAAATTTCAGGTCCTTATTTGAATTTATAGAATTCTGAATTATGAAGATGCTACTTTCATGATAAATGCCATAATTCACTATCACCATATTCTTCATTCTTATTTGCAATCATGCAGGCAAAACGAGCAACTTTCCAAGTACGGGGACACAAAATCAGCACGAAACATAATGCTTATGGAACTTAAGAAGCTTATCGAAGCCAATCCTTTATTTCGTGATAAGCTAACATTTCCTCCTTTTAAAACTTCACGCCTGCGAACTTTAATAAACCAAAGGTATTTTTATTGAGATTCTTTATGGTAGATAACTTTCTCTGTTTAACCTGCATTAACTTCAGCTCCTAAAGTTCTATTGAGTAATGAATAAAGTAAACAAAATACTCACAGTTTGCAACAATATTCTATACAATTTTAAAATTAATGTAATTCTGCATATTAAATGCATGCCATAGATTGCGATGATAATGTCTTACAGAACTGCAGAAACAAATTTAAACCTAGCCATTTGGGGTGTAGGGTTTTATTTATGATATTTAGGATTTGTTCATTTCTGAAGTATGGAGTATGAAAGCGTGATGCATTTCCATCTATTGTTTTTGTAATTATTTTTGTTTTGTACATTACTATGTTTGAAGTATCCTAAACTCATATTTCTGTTGCATCTTTTATTTAGCTTAAATTGGCAACATCAACTTTGCAAGAATCCACGCTCCAACCCTGATATCAAAACACTCTTTACTGATCACTCTTGTGCCATTCCTGCTAATGGTGCACGTGGGCCACCAACAAATGGGCCTCTTGTGGGGTCTATTCCTAAATCTGGAGCATTTCCTCAACTTGCTGCTCATAGTGTATGTGGAGTTGGATGCCACCTTCTAAAGCCTTGATTTGTTTCCAATTTTGGGCTAATATGGTCTCGTTTTCTAATCCAGCCATTCCAGCCAGTTGTCTCTCCACCTGCAAGTGCCATTGCAGGATGGATGACAAATCCCAACCCATCATTACCACATGCTGCTGTGGCACAAGGCCCTCCAGGTCTGATTCAGCCTCAAAGCACAGGTGCTTTTCAAATACCAAGATTCACTGTTTTAAAGATATTACTCGTCTTCTACTTGAGCTATGAATTTCACCTCTGCAGCTGCATTCTTGAAGCACCCAAGGACACCAGCAAGTGCCCCTACTGTGGATTACCAAACTGCTGATTCTGAACACTTGGTGAAGAGACTAAGAACTGGACAATTAGATGAGGTATCAAAAATATGCATTGTAAAGGATTTGTAACAGTCTTTTCTACAACTTGTTTCAGTTATGATGAGAACACATAATTTTCCATATATGACAACTAATGTTTTCCACTTTAGGTATCATTTCCTAGTGTAAGTCATCAGCCCAACATTTACTCTCAAGATGATATTCCAAAGACTCTAGTGCGGACTATTAATCAGAGTTCCAATGTCCAAAGCCTGGATTTCCATCCAATCCAACAGACAATTCTTTTGGGTAGATTGCTTGCAACCTTTTTTTTGTTTATTGATACATATACAATTTGCCTGTAACACTTTTTGGTATGGAACATGGTTATGTTACATCTCAATTTTTTTGCTATGCAGTTGGAACAAATGTTGGTGATATTGCCATATGGGAGGTTGGATCCAAAGAAAGGCTAGCACACAAGACCTTCAAGGTTTGGGATATCAGCTCTTGTTCTTTGCCATTGCAGGTGCTCCCTTCATATTTTCGGTTGCCTCTGTCATTGGTCTCCATTTAGCATCAAACTCAATCTGGTCCAATTTCTAAGTATTCCTTGTTTATTCTGCTTGTAGGCAGCTTTCATGAAAGATACTACTGTATCTGTTAATCGATGCTTATGGAGTCCTGATGGTTCTATTCTTGGTATAACTATTTTGTTTAATTTATTTTTAGTCAAATTCGTCTTCCATGTTTCCTGATTTGTGCATACTGACAATTTTTTTCTATTTGTATACTTATTTTGTGATTTCTAATTCCTGCAGGTGTTGCATTTTCAAAGCATATTGTTCAGACTTATGTTTTTATCTTAAACGGAGAGTTGAGGCAACAATTGGAGGTAAAGTAACTAAAGAATTCATTTTTTCATACAATAGTAGCACCTAACACTTGTCTGTAGATTGATGCGCATGCTGGTGGAGTTAATGATATTGCCTTCTCCCATCCAAATAAGAGTCTATCTATAATCACATGTGGTGACGACAAGGCTATTAGAGTGAGCATCAGTGGATGTGCTTTTGACTTGTTTAAAATACATTAACTAAATAATAATAATATGCCCTTATTTTACTATTATCTTTATGTAGGTATGGGATGCTGCAACTGGGCAGAAGCAGTACACGTTTGAGGGCCATGAAGCTCCTGTATACTCTGTATGCCCTCATTATAAGGAGTCTATTCAGGTTTATTTCTTACTACCACTTTATTTATTTTCTTGGCGAAGCTTTCTTAATTTTAGAAGTTTAATTTTAACTATCACACTGATCCACTTTTCCTCTTTATGCAGTTTATCTTCTCAACTGCAATTGATGGAAAAATCAAAGCATGGTTGTACGATTGTTTGGGATCCAGAGTTGACTATGATGCCCCTGGAAAATGGTGCACAACAATGTCTTACAGTTCAGATGGAACTAGGTGAGTTCCATTTACTCCACCTATCATTGTCTCTAGTTAGTTGCTAGCCTACATCATTAAGTAATCTTGAAGATAATAAAGAAGGTAGTTTGCTACATGCATGTGCTCTGATTGAACTTCTGTATGTAATGGACCTTGGGTAGGGGATCCTTGGGCATGTGATTAGATATATAACAACATTTGGGTGTTAAGAAACAATTGGTGCATCATGGCATCTACATACATGTTACATTTTGAATATTCTAACACATATTGTTAGAATATTATCAATACTCTTCTTTATTCACTGCTAATTTTATTAAGTTAAAACATGTTGCAGGCTTTTCTCCTGCGGAACTAGTAAAGAGGGTGATTCTCATCTTGTAGAGTGGAATGAAACTGAAGGAGCTATTAAGAGGACGTACTCTGGTTTTAGAAAACACTCATTAGGAGTTGTCCAGTTTGACACTACTAGAAACCGATTCTTGGCAGCTGGAGATGAATTTATGATAAAGTTTTGGGATATGGATAATATTACTATGCTAACTACTACAGATGCAGATGGTGGATTGCCTGTTAGTATTTGTTTGGTCAACTAGTCTACTTTAATTTGTCCTATCCAAAACTACTACTCAAAGTGACTTTTCCTTCTCTTGCACCACAGGCAAGTCCACGCCTAAGATTCAACCGTGATGGCTCATTGCTTGCAGTGACAACAACTGACAATGGAATCAAGATCTTAGCTAATACTGATGGCCAGAGGTTGGTAAGGATGTTTGAGAGTAGGGGATTTGAAGGGTCTCGAGGTCCTCAACAGATAAGTGCTAATGTGAAGGTAACTTTTTCATCATTTCTTCATGATTCAATAAATGTTTTTCATGCTATAAATTTAGGAGTAATAATAATTCTATGAGAACTCTAGGAAAAAGAAAAATAATTTTATTCGTACTTGTATTTCATTCTATTTACTTGGAACCCTAATTTTATATAATTTAATGCTTCTTCTATGCCTGATGTAAATAATAGGCTTAATTGTCAGTTCGATGCTTTGTTGGTCACAAAGTCTTTGCATAAAATTCAAACATAACTAAAGTTGGGTTATCTGAATTATTTTGATAATTTGGGCATCTAAATCTAGTAAGTATAAGCATATAACTATTTTGAGTTTTGAAATGGTTGGCTTTTGTCTTCAAAGTTTCACTGATGCTACTACATGATAATCTAACATCTGATTGGAGTTCCTTGATGATTATTAAAAAAATTTGATATGTTTTTTCGGACATGCATATTGGTGTTTTTAATGTATCTCTACATTATGCAGCCACCACTTATCAATGCATTAGGGGCTGTCCCGAACGTTTCTAGCCCCATTGTACTTACTGCTGAGCGACCTGATCGACTTATACCTGCTGTATCAATGAATAGCTTGGTAAGCCAATATTGACTTTAGTGTTGATGATCTTATTCATCTGGTTTGACAATTACAGTGTTAAATGAGTTGTGCAGACGGTTGTGGATAGCAACAGGAACGTTGATGTTAAGCCAAGAATTCTAGAGGATACTGAAAAGACCAAAGGCTGGAAGTTAGTTGACATTCTTGACTCTGCACACCTTAAAGCCTTGCGATTGCCAGATACATTGACAGCAAGCAAGGTTTGTTGGTCTTGCGACCTGAGAAGTTTGGTGTGGCACTCTAATCAATCAATTTTCTCCAATTTGGCTCATAGGAATAGCTATTTAATTCTCTATGAATTACCATGAAATAGGTAGTTATATGCTTTGTTACAAAAAATGAATTCAAAATATTAATTCATATAGAATTTTGATTCCCTAATCATGAGGGATAACTATTCTTTCTCTATTTGAGAAATAACTATTCATCTATTGCTTCCAAAAATACTTAATTTATTCAACATTCCAAAGAATATACATGTATTATGATCTTGCAAAGTGGGTCGGTTGGTCCGACCAGATAGGTCAAGATGGCTGGATTACTCTAGTTGATAATTTTCTCATAAATGTAAGAGAATGCATGCATTTCTCATGTTGGATGCTCAAATCCTAAAGTAGATAGTAACCAAGGGCTGCACATTTTCTTACTATTGCAACTTGCAGGCATTTTGGTTTCATGAACAGTTTGTGGCATGGAATCACAAAACATGTGAACTGCAAATTTATTGCAACATATTCTTTTGTTATCTTTTAACAATATCTATAATACACATCTCTCGAAAGAGAGAACTTGGATTTCTATCTCTAAATTGTACCAAAGGTTATAATCCAAAAGAAATAAGATATTGTAGTGATGATGCTTCAAGACAAAGCCATGTGCAATCAATCAGAACGTAACAGCAAGTCAGTTATGAATTGATTTCACTATGGTGATTGCCATAGATACTTCTACTGGGGTAATTTAGAACTTCATACTAGTTTAATAATGTCATAATTGTGCTGCAACAAGCATAGATCTTTTGTTTGAGTTTTGGACCATTGGCTTCTTGACTATAGTCTATCATGATGGCCTAAGCAAGATGTCAATTTTGATGACTGCATATGGCTCTAGACCACCCCATAATGAAGCATTCCTGACCTCAAAATTGACTAATATTATAGGGTAGCAACCATACATTAATCTTACATGCCAACCAACATCTGTACTATCTGGAAGAAATCAATGCATATATCTTGGTCATAGATATGTGAAAACACCAAAAATATAGACAGCTTTAGTTGATACTAGTTATTTGCTTCCTATTTCAATCATGGTTGTGCTTGTGAACTTGGTGTGCATTTCCTTTATTTGCATACTATCATAATCTCAAATAGGATGCCTAGGCCTTTTCTCTTATTAACTATTTGCCTATTCATGGAACATAATTTTCTTTACTACAGGTGGTGCGTCTGTTATATACAAACTCTGGGCTAGCTATACTAGCTCTCGGCTCCAATGCTGTTCATAAGCTGTGGAAATGGCCACGTAATGAGCGGAATCCATCTGTCAAAGTAACAAAAGTTTTGTTTGCAGTTTCTTACTAGATGCCGATACATTTTCTGATGTATTCTTTTGTTGTTTCTTCAGTCAAATGCAATGACTATCCCTCAGTTGTGGCAGCCATCAAATGGTGCTCTTATGACTAATGAAACAACTGATGCCAATCCAGAAGAAGTGACTGCTTGTATTGCTTTGTCAAAGAATGATTCCTATGTAATGTCTGCATCTGGTGGGAAAGTTTCCTTGTTTAACATGATGACCTTTAAGGTGCACAACATTCCATTCTCATGATAAATGATTTTTAGCTTATTTAAGTGAAAGATCGTATTGTTTTTATATGCTGCAATTTGTATGATACTTCACAGGTAATGACAACTTTTATGGCACCGCCACCTGCTGCTACCTTTCTGGCATTTCATCCTCAAGACAACAACTTTATTGCTATTGGAATGGACGATTCCAGTATTTTAATATATAATGTTCGAGTTGACGAGGTTAGTGTGGTTATACTAGCTCATCCTCTATGAGAAGCCAGATCTTTGTTTCTTCTTTTTGGAAGCTAAGCCAAAAACTCCTCTCTTACTCAAAAACCAAACTGAAAATTTCTTTATTATGCTTATGCCCAATGCTATTTTCATTGTCATCTCAGGTGAAAACCAAGCTCAAGTGTCACCAAAAAAAGATTACAGGCCTTGCATTTTCACAGTCATTGAACGTCCTTGTGTCGTCAGGTGCTGATGCCCAGGTACTTAGGTCTACTTCTACTATTTAGATATTTGTATCAGATCATTATATAGACCTGAGTGATCATGGTATTTTAGCTCTATACTTGAGTGCTAATGTCTCAATACTTATAGTTTTAACTCCTTTAAGGTTCTGTTTTGGTGAATCCAATTGCAGCTATGCATGTGGAGTATTGATGGGTGGGAGAAGAAGAAGTCCAGATATATCCAGGTGTCAGCCTCCCGTGCAGCCCCATTAGTTGGGGACACTAAAGTTCAATTTCATAATGACCAGGCACATCTCTTGGTTGTCCATGAAAGTCAATTAGCAATCTATGACAGCAAGCTTGAGTGTTCGTGCTCAGTAAGTTCTGATCTTAACAAGCTTTTCTGCTATCCTTGTTGGTTATGTTGGAATATTCCTCAGTAAGTTTTTTTTTCCTTCGCTATGATTGGGTGCTTGATTCTCTCTCAATTCCATAATTGATTTGTGATGCAATATGACAAGCAACAATCTCACAGAAGAGAATAAAACTCACAAAGAGTAGTACTAGAAAAATGATTGACATTGAGAGTAGATCCCTTTTACCCCAAGTTAAATTGGAAATAAATTAAAATACTCTGAAAGAAATAATTTTATATCTAAAAGAACTTTGATCTAATTTGAAATAATTTTCTAATATGTAAACATGATAATTATCAGAACAAAAACAAAAAACAACCTAAAATTTGAATTCATTATTTGCATTATTCTTCTCAACCAAGAAAAGCAACTCTCAGCAAGTTGTATCTTTCTTAGTTCATTTGCAAGTAAGAATCAATCTCTCTAGTCGACTGGATTGTGAAACACCTTATTTCTTGATCTGAGTCTATGCCTAAGTAAGAATGTACCTGAACTTTAAAATATAAGTCACTCAACTGTTATAACTCAAAAGTTTAGCTGGCAGTAGTCATCTCTTGTAAGATTCTCAATCCATCAAATACACCAAGCCCTCAGCTCGATCCATGTGTCACCTACATAGTCCACCTCTTCCGACTCTCTTCAATGTTGCCAATTCAATGCTCCTCATCCTATGGTCTTTCGAACATTTCATACTATCCTTTTCCGATCTCCAGTAGATTTTTAAGTTATCGACCTAAACCATCATAAGCTCCCTGAGCTTCATGTGCATCCTACTAAGTCTCTGCAAACTTTATATGCACACAAGTCATACAAGCAAACCTAACTTAAACCCTTTGACAAACACATCAAGATAACTTAGTTGAACATAACTATTTAAGGCATAAATGTCCTTCCATCCTTCCATATATAACAAGTCCTCTGCGTTGACATTGGACTAATACTCAACAAGCATTAGTATTAATTTTTCTCACAGTACAACAGCAACCAATCAAACATGAATTTGTTTGAGTGTTTGGAAAGCCACCGAGGACAAATAAGGATGAGAACCAAATCTAATGCTTTGTAATATTTATATGCATGAGTATGCATTTTTTTAAATTCGTTATTTAATGCAATTTTCCTGTTAACATTAATATAAATCTCTCAAATATGTTTAATATTTATCCAGTAGGCGAACCAATAGTAAGAGTAGGAAGTGGCAGGTACTGGATCAAATTAACTAGTTGATGAATTTTGGGCTCGCATAGAGAACAACGCACTTGAAGACAATATTATTATTAAATTGAAAAAAACACACATGCATTAGTGTCCCTTTTAAAAGACTCCTATCCAAATAAAAGTGACAATAAATTTGAATTTTTTAAAAGTTTTTAAAAATTATTATTTTTCAATGCTCAGTTCAAAATGGAAGCTTAACTATGATGGTTTATTTGTTGGATGTGGTAAAATCAATCTTGCAGAAGAATGAAAATTTTCCTTATTCTTTCTAAATGCTGATTGAACTGTCCTTTGCAGATCTCTCTTTCATGCTTTGATATATGTCTCTGAGGAATTCTTCCTCTGTGTGTGCATACATTGTATATTAACACTTACCTAAATGCGCTGGTTTAAATTAAAGATATCTGTTTTGATACAGTGGTCTCCTAGAGACATGCTCTCGGCACCAATTTCACATGCAATCTACTCTTGTGACGGCTTGTCAGTATACGCCGGCTTCTCCGATGGTGCCATTGGAGTCTTTGAAGCAGACAGCCTGAGGCTTCGATGCCGGATTGCACCATCTGCTTATTTACCAGCATCCATTCAAAGGTACACCTGAAAGAGTTTCACAAGCTTACCTATGCATCTCTTATCTCATTTGCACTATAACTATTTCCTTTTCTGGAATCACTCTGAAACTGAATATTCCTCTTTCAACTCCTGGTTTCCACTTTTCAGTGCTGGGTCTACTCATCCTGTGGTGATTGCTGCTCACCCGACCGAATCCAACCAGATTGCACTCGGTATGAGTGACGGTGCCGTCTATGTTCTGGAGCCGTCAGACATGGATCCAAAGTGGGGATCGGCCCCGCCCCAGGAAAATGGCTCTCATCCTTTGACCTCAAATCCTGTTTCCAGCAATAACCAGACGCCCGAGCAACCCCCTCAGAGGTGACAACTTCAACTTGGCTATCTATAAACAGAGTAGATATTTTGTGCAACTGACTTCAAAAGGATGAGTAACTTTTGAATACAACCTTTGTGCTGCTCATGTTTCTTTTTTTCTTTCTTGTTTTTTATGGCAACATGTCTCTCATTGTAAAGCTCGTAATCTTAATCTTTGTGATGCATAGAAATGTTTGTAAATGATGCTGATGCAATTAATTGTGCTAGAATTCCTTTTCTTCTCTATCTTCTTTTATACAGTTTGAGCAAGAACAAATAAACAGGTTGATTTACATTATCTGGTCAAAATAGCTGTTCTTTATTGTTAAATTTTGTGAAATACGTCTATGTTTTATTTATTATCAAATGCACTCATCACTTAATAAAAATTATTTTAAAATTATACACATCTTATTCACATCTTAATAAAGCTTTACTTATAATTTCTTAAACTTTGGTAGAAATCTTTTAGCTTTACTAATATATTTTTTTATTGGAATTAAGTTATTTTTCTTATTTTTATTTGGTAAAGGTGAATATTTAAATTGAAACTTTGATTTGTTTAATAAATATGATAAAGATGGATAATAACGATCTATAGTTTTTGGAATTAAGAGATTTGTTCTGATTGTTTTCCAAAAAATTCATGGGGGAAAAAAATAAAAGATACCCTTTATTTTTGTTATTTTTTTAAAATAAATTTAATTAAAATTATTCAAACTTTATTAAAATTTAATTAACTATTACAACGGTCTAACAATTATTATAATAATACTATAAAATTATAGTATTGTAACACTCAATTAATTATTGTTATAATAGTTTTATGATAAATTTGATGACGTTGAAGTGATTTTAATTAAGTTTGAGCAATTATAACAAAGTTGATAAAAAAATTATTATAAAAGTGCTCTATATATAATTTTTTATTAGTTTTTAAAAAAAAATTTAACAGCTACTTATAACTTTCATATATTATAACAGTTATTCGAGTGCCTTTAAAATTTTTTTAAAATGGACCTCCTTTTAATTATTTAAATAATCAGGTTCCTTTTGAAATTTTGCCCTTGATTTTTCTCTAGAAATCAACGGGACCGTATATTAGACCGCTTCCTGCCCTCCGTTTGTTCATTCCTCCGGCACTCTGCTGCTCTTCTTCTTTCTCTTCGGTCTTCGATCACGGCACGAGGCGAGGAACGGTCAGCTGGAAGGCCGCCAGGTTTCCTTCATTGTTTATCTCAGATCTCGTTTTCATCTTCTCGATTTGACTCCTGGTGCCACTGGTTGTCGATCTAAACCCTAGGATTAGGATCTGGTTGCGGGGTCTTATGATTGATTGGGATTTGAAACGAAATCGTCTCAGGCGCGGGTTTAGGGTTTCGATCTTTTGTGGAATTTAGTGGATCTGTGGGAGTATCGTGCTTCCAGGAATTTGGTGGCTCGTTCTAGAGTACTTCTTGGAAGAGGATATCGGCAATGGGTTTGATTAGGGAGTTCAGTTTTTTTGTTGGTTGTATTGATTATAAAATTTGGACATCTTGTCTGATGGATGCATATGCTTATGATTCCCAACACTATTCGCCTATTTCTTTATTATTTTCCAATTCAAGGTCAACCTTTGCATTTAAGTTAACATTGATCGAGAGGGAGCTTTTGCTGTCACGTTCCTGATGTAAATCTGTAAGGTTGTTTGTATATTGAGAATGCAATTTTAGACGTAAGCTCAATCTTTCGCTCACTTTTCCATGAAGGAGGTAAACAACTCGGGAAAGAAAAGAAAATAAAATCTAGGAAAACATTAGGAAATTTTTTCTAGCTTTAGTTCCCTTCTAGTGAAAGAAAGAAATAGAGTTTCCCGTTTGTTCCTTTCCATGAAGGGAATCAAAGAGGGAGAGCAACCAAAATTTCAAAATTTATTTGTTAAAAAATATAAATCAAATATAGAATTGGGTGCAAACAATCCTGAATCTTTTTGGGTTGGATTTGTGTCCATTTTATGCGATTAGTTCATTTTTATCAAAATTAAGTGGATGAAAATTTGGGTTGAATTGGATAAAGACTTTCATATTCCTTAGTTCCTTTCTTCTATTTCTGCCACAGGAAACATAGGCGAAGGACTGCTGGATAAATCCTTCTGCCAAGTTATTTCCCTTTGTATTTCCTCCCCTCATGAGAAACACGACCTTGATGCCTTAATTTTGCAAGGAAGGCTGATTACTTAGATTGTTTTGTCCATTCTTCTGTTTTTTCTTTTTTTATAAATGGTAAGCCACACACAATCTTCTTCACCAGTTGAGTATAAATGAAGCAGTATGAAACAACATAAATAATTATTGAGAAACATTAACATTCAAGGTTTTGAAATCATATACACTATGTGGTAGGGCCACCACATAAAGCATATCCAATATGGTCACACATGCGGCTTTATTTACTGCCCATATCTTAACACCATTGTACTGATAATAATGTCAAATAGCATGTCCAAAAGTATGTCTATATGAGTTTTTTTAATCGCTATATAATCTATAAAATCAGTATATCAAATCCATCTATGCAAACGAATATAATGTCTAATCACATAACAATTAAATTAATTATCCTAACCAATGTGGGCATAGATAATATATATAACACTAGAGGCATAATACATAACAATTAATGGTAATCAATTGGCCAATCCATAAAAGAAATGTAGATGCATTCCTAAAAATACACATGTCATTAGATTTTATTTTGCAATTTTATTGAATCAATCTGCCTTAAGTTGGATATGATGAAATGGGAGAAAAATTATTGAGATAATATTAATCTGTTCAGATATGGCATCCTAAATAAGTCAGCATTACTAATGATATAGATTTGCATGGAATGATAAAATCCTTGTAGCTAAACCATAATGGTTGGGTTGAACATAACTTGATAATGATCAATCATTTGGACTTTGACAAGCTTTGTTGCAGAATCCTGATGTGGCCATAAGTAGATACAGTATAGGCCCTCCCCTCACTAGATAAGTTTGACTTTTTGCATAGACTTTTATAATAATTGTAACAGGAAACATATTGTTTAGGTGTATTCATGCACAGATACATCTACGGAAGTGTGTCCATGTGTTTGACAATTAACATTACTGCTTCTTCTGACATGATTATTGTATCTAGATCTCTGATAATTTTGCTTGTAACATTTTATTGCCATTTTGTTGCCCAGGTTACACGCAGTTTCCTCTTCGGACATATATATTTGATACATGGCGCAAATGTTTTCTTGGTTGAGTTACTTTAAGTTCCAAGCCTTGTTTCTTGATGGAGTTATTGATCGGCGACTTTCTGTTCATGGTGATTTTATGCTCACCTCTTTTGTCAACTGCACCTAGAAGTTATCCTGGAATCTACAGTCTTCAGAGGCAGCTATGCAGTGAAGTTGGTTTAATTTTTACATCGCCACCTTATGATTGGTCTTCTTGTGTTTGCGGGTGCAACTAACCATTGTTATTCACAAAATTGACATTTTCCTTTGGCTTATATGGCCAGTACAACTCTTGTTTGGAGCCCATGTGAACATCCTGCCCCAAAATAGTATTGCTGCTATGGTCTACACATCAACTTCAATTTTGTTGCTTCTATTTTCCAAATCTAATATGGTTAGTATGGTTTAGGCATTAATTCTGTTTTTGTCTCTTCTATTTTCAGTCACTAACTAAATCATTAATCCTTGACATTGGCATTCTTATTTCAGGTGTGTTTCATTAGCTCTTCAGCATCTGGGTTTCTTTGTTCAGTTCTCTTATGATTTGAGTGTTTTCCATCAAAAATGGAGTTAATAAACAAGAAATAAATTGATTACTTATTGCCAGAAGTTTTAGTAAATTTCTCCAGTGCGGTGATTCACACGGTTCCTACAAAGTTTGTTTTTCACCAATATCATATGGACCAACTTCCTACCTTGAGACAGCAGCTTGGGCTCTTGACATCAGAATGACTCTCGTGCCTTCTCATTTTTGTTCTCTGAAGCTCTTTGCACGCATGGTTGAAAATTTGGTCATAGGCATCCTTCTCTTGACTAGGATGATAGGGAGTGCATAATCAGTCATGGAAAGGTGAAAGTTGGATAACAACTGCTATTATGACTCAGCTACACTCGGATGTATTAATTGGATCTCCTTATTCTGCAGGTACAACGTAATCAAGAAAGTTGGAGATGGCACTTTTGGTAATGTTTGGCGAGCAATAAGCAAACAAAGTGGTGAACTAGTGAGTGTCCACAAGAAGCAGTAGGCTGCTATATTTACTCTAAATGACCTTTATTGCTTTAGTATTTATTCTCTGTAACCTGGATAGTTCTTTCTGGGAGCATTTGACTGTCCTGCAAATTTGTATTTCTTTTTGTCATTGTCTTAACTAGAGGCTTGACTGCTAACATGATTGCTAGTTTTTGAAATTCAGTGAAAATGCAGTTATTATGTTTTTTATAAACCACAATTTGAATGTGTTACATTACTAAATATCATAAGGAAAATGGTTCTTGTTCTGACTGTTAGAAATTACAGGTTGCCATTAAGAAGCTGAAACGGAAGTATTACTCATGGTGGGAGGAGTGCTTGAATCTCCAGGAAGTGAAGGTAGGTTAGAATATTACATTTAAGCAACAAACATTTCTTTCTTTATTATTCTCATCAAGATGCAATTTTTTCCAGTCTTTACGAAGGCTAAACCATCCCAATATTGTCAAGCTCAAAGAGGTTATTAGAGAGAATGATATATTATACCTTGTTTTTGAGTACATGGTATGCCTCATCACTACATTTTTTTTCAACTCTTTCTGGATTTTTTTTTCACTAGATTTTGAATAAGCTTTATTGCTATTCAGGAATGCAGTCTCTATCAACTTATGAAAGAAAGGCGCAAATCCTTTTCAGAGGTTGAAATTCGGAATTGGTGCTTTCAGATCTTCCGAGCGCTGGCTTACATGCACCAACACAGTTATTTTCATCGTGACCTGAAGCCTGGTACTGCCCCCCCCCCCCCCCCCTCTCTCTCTCTCTCTCTTAAATATTCCTCTGCATATAAACAGTTACAGATGTTGTAATGGCATCAAAATACTTTAGGGCCTTAAGACTTTTTTTTTTTTTTTTTTTTTGAAAGCATTGCCATTCTTTTTAATTTACCAGCCCATTAGTTAAATGGATTAGCATTTATATTCATGTGTTTCTGGCCTTTAGATTGCAGTGAGGTACCACAGCTCACAAAAAATTGCATTTTCTCAGATTGTGCCTATAATAATCTTTTGTAAATTCTCCAATCCTTTGCATGGAGCGACTTGTTCGCATTCGTAGGTTTCCTGATTGTGATCCGAGTATATTCGACTCTAACTTCATTTTAGGATAAAATAGATAAATTTATCTTCTGGTAAATTTTAATAAATTTGTTTTTCAGTTATTTCATTCTATAGTTTTAGTAGAAGTGTTCTTATACCTTGTTGAAGTATATGCTTGTCAAAGCAAACTCATTAAATTGGTGTGCTATTGGCAGTTGCAACAATTATTTTCATTCCTTTTTTCCAGTAGAGTTAGAGCACTGAGCGAATTATATTAAGGATTCTTTCATACTTCCCTTCAAAAATAGGTTTGCATCCAACCAATTGAAAAAGAGCTTGAATTTGCACCTTGCAGAATTTTGCAAAAGAAGGCAATAATATGATAGCACTTGGATATAAGAAATAGTTTGTGGAGGATTTGTTAACCTAGCAAAAGAAGGCAATAATTTTGTGATATTGGTGTAGATGTAATAGACTGTTATCTCTAGCATTAATGGGAGACTGCTCTGTCCCTGTTAGTCTTTGAAAATTATCAATGACAAGAAACGGCTTGGGCCATATTTGAGAAAGTACTAGACAGTTGAATCTGGCAGCTTTCCTCCGTAATCATCTACTGATAACTATTTTTGCTTGGTGTGCTAGAGTTGAATTATGCAAAATGAAATCTGCTGTTTTTTTTTTTCTGTTGCAGAAGTTTCTTTTAGGCTTTAAGTGGACTGTTATGCATGTGATTCATTCACCAGGATAACTGTATGTTGTAACAAGTGTTATATGCTGTCCCTTTTTTTCAGATCATTTACATCACATTTATGAAACATTTTATTCTGTTAATTTCCTCTCTTAACTGTGGTCATTTTTTGCATAATCTTTTGGTGAAGTTGGCATTCTGTTAAGCTGTATTTTATATATTGTAGAGAATTTGCTGGTGACTAAAGACCTTGTGAAGATAGCAGATTTTGGCCTTGCTCGTGAAATACATTCTAAGCCACCATTCACAGAATATGTATCAACACGCTGGTGAGTATATTTCTGATTTGCATTTTACATCTTATCTTTTGATGCCTTTTTATTTGCATATTCTGAACTGGATATGCCATGTTTCAGGTACCGAGCTCCAGAACTTTTGCTTCACTCTTCTGTTTATAATTCTGCAGTTGGTGAGTGAATTATTCCTCATACGAATTTAATCATCCTTGCAGTTAATATGAAATTGTTGATTGCTTCACATTTCAGATATGTGGGCAATGGGAGCTATCATGGCTGAACTTTTCACCCTCCATCCCCTATTTCCTGGATCAAGGTACTTGTCAAAATCATAAGCATGTTGTGAAAAAAAATGGAATTAACATCCTAAGTATTATTTTATAAAATAGTGCTAAAATCCCTTTGTTAAACATACCAATTTGTGCATTGAAAAGAATGTTATTTTGGTTTTGACTAAAATTGTGTCACCGCATTTGCCACAAATCCTTTTATACTGCTTGCTTATTTGATTTACATTTTTCAGTGAGGCAGATCAGCTATGCAAGATTTGCAGTGTTATTGGATCTCCCAATGGTTACTCATGGTCTGAAGGGCTGCAACTTGCAGCAGCTATGAAATATCGGTTTCCGCAGGTGTGGTATATTAATTTCTGATATTTTTCTCTCTCCTCCGGATGCCTCTTTTTGATGATTTAGTTAACTAATTTTTTGTCCTCTGTTATTATCAAGTTGCACATAGCAACACAACCTTACATACCAAATGCCTTTTATTTTGTTGCTTCTTAAATGACCTTTGCAAAGAGTTGTCCCCCTCAAAAATGTTATACACGTGTCATAGCAAACCTTTGCTTTCTCATATATGCTTTTGGAGATTAACATGTTTTGACATATCTTCTTCTCATTGCCCCAGTTTGCTGGCGTCCCTCTTTCCGTCGTCATTCGTTCAGCTAGCAAGGAAGCGATTGACCTTATCTCAGTAAGTCACGTAACGGATTGATTTCTTTTTATTATTGTATGCTTAAGATATATGATCTTTTGATGTTCTGTTAGGTTTTAATTTTATTCACGTATATTTTGCAGTCACTTTGTTCCTGGGACCCAAGAAAAAGACTCACAGCACTAGAAGTTCTTCAACATCCATTCTTCAAGGTAGTGTGTTGGATAGTGGCCGCCTTGTGTTGTTTATTTTGAACACTATAAACTGACAGAATTTGTTATGCTCATCTTATTTGCCTACTTACAGCCTTGCGTTTACATCCCACCATCACCACAGTTGAAATCAGAAGGGGTGAAGAAAACACCTTCATCAGGTTCTCTCTCTCTCTCTCTAAACCTCTTTTACCTTTATAGTTATTTTTTAATTACACTAATTTGTAATCTTTGTACTATTAAGCTGTAACGAAAAGCGCTTTGGTAGCAAAAAGTGCTAGAGAACATTCTGTTGGAGTTTTATCCAGTACTAGGTTGCCAAGACTAGCTAATGCAAATGGCTTTTCAAGGACAGGTGATTATTTGTCCAATTTGTTGTGTTGTGTGTCATCGTTTTCTTTACTTTTATTCAATTCAAATGGCTGACCTAGTTTATCTTTTAAATGCATCAGGTGCGCAAAGAAATCTGGAAATGAATCATCAGGTAATTAAATCTCTTTAACTTGTCAATATTTAATTATCTAGAAGTTGTGTTTTTCCTTTTGTTATCGTATCCACATCCACAGGACTGGCAGAGGGAAAAGATTTCTGATAATGGTATTAAAACACATAAACATCAGTCGAGTTTAAGAGACATCCAAGGTACCTCTAATATGATTAAGATGAAGTGATTTCATCGATCCAGTTCTAACTCTTTATTTTGACGCCAGGTGTTGCCGATAGAGATGCCAAAAGTACTTCAAATGTAGTAGAGAAATTGGCTGACTTGAAATTGAACTGGAACGATGGCAAGCAGCCACACCTGAAACCCTGTCCAGTGAGGCAGTCGCTGCCGAAGGATGCAGTCTGGCACAGGCATGCTGGTGTTCTAGGCCAACCAGAGGTTCCTCTCCAACCAACTTACTATGCTAGAAAAGTTGCTGGCTGAAGCCTGTATATCAATATTTACTTATCTTCCAGGCATCATCTTGCCAGGGCCTGCTTAATGAAATCATACCCAAGTGTTGTATTTGCTTATGTTTCGCGATAGATTGGAAATATCCAAGTGATCTTAAAAATTATTTAAGAGTTAATAAAGAGTCGACAGGGCTCACCACTCAGCCCTGTGATTTTATGGTTGAGTACTTGGTTAAAACCTTGCTGCAGGTTGGAAAGATGATTATGATACTAAAAAGATATCAATTAATAATAATCCAATGATAAAAACTTTTCAATCGTGTCGCGTTTTGACGAATTTCGCTTCCCTCTCTCTCCGATCTCAATGTAGGTGCAATATGTGGCCTTTTCTTTTGGATTTCTTCCTGATCTTTCATCAACCATCCTCGGGAAACCTTTGTGAACAGAGATCGCTGACCTAGTTTTTGCAGTTGCCATGATTTTGCATTTCATGTCTTTTGAGATCATTCTCCTCAAATTGGATGTCTTGCTATTCCATTGGAGATCATGTCTTTCGAGACCATTCTTCACAATGCAATTGGACAAAGCACAGCTACATTGTTTCAATGATTTCTTTTTGTGTGTTCAATGAGTTCCTCGTACCTTTCTTACATTTCAGATAATGGCTTCGTAGGTAAAAGGTCGGGACGATGAGGCAGGTTATCAAAGCACAGAGAATGAAGCAGAATTCGAACATATTACAGATTCCAAGCATGTTCAAAAGCATGATCGAGAGGATATGAAAAGAGATCTATTCTTCTTTCTTAAACTGCTAATCATCATCATTCCTTTATTCGATTTCATTTAGAACTCCTTTGTTTGGCAGTAGATCCAACAAATGCATGACTCATTTGATTCAACAAATTCCAGAACACAAAATCAACTGAAAGAACGTGCAAAAATCCATATTCCATCACCGTAGAACGAGTTCAGCACAAGAACAAGGAACAAGCTACTCTACTAAAGCAATGACGAGAATCATTGAGCAGGTGAGAAAGAAACCTAATGTTTCAGAAAGGCGACCGGAAAGATAGAGCGTCCTCAAAATCCTAACTTTGTGCGGCGCCAGTGCCGGCGCTTGGCGTTATACCTAGAAACGAGGTTTTGGATATTAAGATTGGGAAAATGCAGATTGAAACAAAGAGAGAAGAGAAGGAAAGGCAGGAACCTGATGGTGTTGTCCGTCCTCAAGCGGATCCAGTGGGGGATGGGGCGATTCTGGCGCATCTTCTTCGCCAGCTTCTGCTTGATCTTGAACGTCTTGTGCGACGGCTGCAAGAACGAAAGTGAAGCGTGGATTAGATCCTGGAGGAAATGAAGGATGTCGCCGTGACCTAACAGAAGGCGAGAAGAGCACCATGTTTCCACCACCGCAGCTCCCTGTGCTCGATGAATCCGGTGCCACTGCAAACCCTAGGCAGGAACCGCATTACGTAGTAGATCGGGAAATACTGGGCCTTAACTAGGCCAATGCCTTATTGGGCTTTAACCCTAGTCTGCTTGTGGATCGCGTGTCTATTAAAGCTCTTCGTGCCTACCTCATGAGCCTCATCCGCCGAAACCCTAGGAAGGAGCAGCGGCAGAGCCAGGAGGCCAGAGGGCAGAAGATATGGCAGTCGGGTTAGGCTCTCCGACCTCAAGTTCGCGTTTTTTCATTTAGGGGGATTTCATCTGCCGTATTTGCTTGCTTACTCTTTTGCCGATCATGTCTGCAGGAAGAACAAACGGATTTCCAAAGGCAAAAAGGGAGGCAAGAAAAAAACGTATGTTTAGATCCGTAGCTTATCTGCTTGTTCAGTTTTTGACGGATTTGGCTTCCGATTTTAGTGACACGCGATGCGTGTTGTGGTTTAACTTTTGCAGGGTGGATCCCTTCAGTAAGAAAGATTGGTACGACATCAAGGCGCCTTCGGTCTTCTCCGTCAGAAATGTCGGGAAGACGCTTGTGTCAAGGACACAAGGAACCAAGGTCTGCCTGTTGCCTGGGTAGTTGTTTGAGTAGTTCTTCCAATTGAACTGGCTTCTATCCTGGTTTCCCTCTTGTTGCCATCTAAATATTCATTGGCTTTTATCTTTTTTATTATTTGGCATGCTGATTGAAATTTGGTGCTGAATTTCTTCTTCTTTTCTTCTGAAAGAATGCCTCAAGTGTAAGGTTTTGTTCAAAGGCTAAAATTAGTAAATCATGTCGTAGAAAAAGAAAACTCTAGTGATGGTCGTGTTTGGTTTTAGCATCTATTGGACCATTGTGAGAATGGAGCAATTCTTTTAGTCATACCAATATAAATAGATATGAAACATGGAAAAGTTTTGCCTTTTGTGGCCGTTTCAGCTGAGTGGATTGAACCAACGAGAATGGTTTTGGTCTGCTTGGGAGCAATTACTAGTAATTTGGTGAAAATCTGAACGCCAAGTATTGTCACTGACTTGTGTATTGATTCTTAGATTATAGCAATTTAACATTCTAATGATAATGCATCCTATAACAGAACCAATTCTGGAAGTGTTTGAAACATCTAAAATGCTCTTTTTTGCTTGGCGTAGATCTCTGGTTTTGTTCATTTTCCAAGCAAGAACTTATATTGCATATCTCCAATCGAGGGGAACCTAGTCGGCTCTGTTTTGTTTTATCTCTCCTGCTATTCTCTCTTCCAGTTGATATCCAAATTAGCCACATTGTATTACGCAGCAAAGTGAACTAGAAGCATGGAAAACTTAGTCAGCTTTGTTTTGTTTGCCTTTCCTGCTATTATATCTTCTAGTAACAATAACTGCATTGTATTATAGAGTGGAAAATAAACTAGAAAATATGGAGATGGATATTAGAAAGTCTAGAAATATAATTATGTGGATTGCCCAGAAAGTGATCTTGTAAATAGAAATAACTGGTGTTGAGAAAGACAAGTAAGTTCTGCATGCACATCTAGGTTTAGTGTTCATAGTACTTAATTTGGTTACCTAGGGATGGTAGGGGCTACTACTATAGCAATCTGGGTTGTACTCTTGAGGTAAAATTTGTGTATGGACTTGTATGATTGACTCTGGAGTCGTAATATATATATTTTGTAGCTTGTAGTAAATAAATGCATATTTAGCCAATTATTTCCTTTGCCAGATCAGGCATTTGCATATGCACCATTCTTGACATGTCCTGTTTGCAATGCATTTTACTATCCAAAGATTCTCGTTTTAGTAGCTAGCTTTGCCAGTATTTTTCTTCGATGATTTAGATTGCATCGGAGGGTCTTAAGCACAGAGTATTTGAAGTTTCATTAGCTGACCTTCAAAATGATGAGGACCAAGCGTACCGAAAGATCCGGCTTCGTGCTGAGGATGTTCAAGGCAAAAATGTTCTAACAAACTTTTGGGTACGTCCCGTTTATCTTCAATTGACTGGGTCCTATTTTCTTTGTGGTTAAATGTTTTTCGTCTTTCAGGGTATGGATTTCACTACAGACAAGCTCAGATCCTTAGTAAGGAAGTGGCAAACTCTTATAGAGGCGCATGTGGATGTAAAGACCACCGATAATTATACGTTGCGTCTGTTTTGTATCGCCTTCACCAAGAGACGTCCGAACCAGGTCAAGCGCACTTGCTACGCGCAATCCAGCCAGATTAGACAGGTGATTTACCGAGTGATGCCCCTCCTTGATCGCCGATTATAAGACGACATAGAATCATCATTTGAAGTGTTTATGCAGATACGGCGCAAGATGACTGAAATTATGGTAAATCAGGCTTCTTCCTGTGATCTGAAGGATCTAGTCCAAAAGTTCATACCCGAAGTGATTGGCAAGGAAATTGAGAAAGCGACAACGAGCATATTCCCATTGCAAAATGTGTTCATTCGCAAAGTGAAAATCTTAAAGGCCCCTAAGTTTGATTTGGGAAAGCTCATGGAGGTACATCTCTCGCCTTGGTTTACTTTGGATGTCTTAAGCTCAAAGCTCAAAGCTCAAATGCTCTTGGGTCTTGCAGGTTCATGGAGACTACAAAGAGGATGTGGGAGTCAAGTTAGATCGACCTGCTGAGGATGTTCAGATGGAAGGAGAATCTGAAGCTGTCGTTGCTTAAATGGTTCTTACTTCAATCTTTTTGGTAGCATTTCAAATTTGCTTTTCTGTTTTCTAGTAATTGTTTTGAACTATTTTATTTGTTAGCACAAGAGAGCCGCTCACATTATGGGTATTGCTTAGTTACAACTTTTATGCCCATTGATTAAGTTAAGGCACAGATATTTTATTAAAAGAAAAAATAATTTTTTTTGATAATTAGGTATTTAGTTTTTTGAATCAATAAATTTGTAGGTGATCGATTCGATAGGAGTGTTTTGTTGTTGCATCCCCCTCAAGACACAACTTTCCCCCAAGGGGCAAAAGCTTCATGATCTTCTAATGCTTGTGCATCATTATTGTTATCCATAAGGTGACAGACAATAATATTTTAATTAAAAGTGTAATTCGATGCCAAAATAATTTTAATCAAACGTATAATTATTTAACGTAAAAATATATTATATATTTTTTATAAATCATAGAAAAACCATCAATTTTTAAAAATATATATTTCAAGGGTTGAAGAAGCTTATAAGTGCTTGACTTTTCCTTTACATCTCAAAAGCTTAATTAAAAATGGAAAAAAAAACACATAATTTGGTTCGTGATGCAAATTATTTAATTTTTTTCATTGTTATTTGCACGAGAGTCAATAGCCTTTGCTTTTTTAAAGTTTCTATTTAATTTTCATAAATCAGAAATACTACAAATACAAAAATTAAAAGAGAGTTCTTTATGCTCTATATTAAAAAAATTAAAAGAACTAAGTTTAAGTTAAAACAGTTTTAACTAATATTAAAATAGTTTTAATAAAAAATAGAATTTAGTATGAAAAAAAATATTTTACAATTCAGTTTAATAATATTTCATAATATATTCCAAGAAACAATTATAATTTCTTAAACAATTTATGAAAAAAAGAAGAATAATAATATCATTAGTTTGAAAGAAGTCAAACAACATTAGAAATTAGCAAAAATCTATGGTAGATTCTGTTTGACTTCCTCCTTTCCGGGAGATTGCATGGAATCAATTTCCTCCTCGCCGCTCTTGGGCTTCTCCTAGATCTCCTTGTTTTTTTGGATCCATATTTCAACACCTCTTGATTCTATGGAGATCAGGGGATGGATCGGTTCCTCTGGGTTTCGAAGCGAAGCACTCAGCAAATCGGATGTGTCAATTAAGTTAGCTTCGTCAGATTGATCCGTCCCGTCAAACAATTTAAACAGGTTGAATTAAAATTTTATCAATTCATTTTAAAATGGATCGATTCGCCTAGGCACACGATCCTTGTGGATTGATCCGCGACCTACGTGGCTTGGCCTACAAGTTGAGAAAATTTATTTATTTTTTCAAAATTTAAAATTAAAGTAGAAAATTCAATAAATTAGTGGATTTGACCCGTCTAAACCGCAATACAAATTTAAAATTTTTAACTTCACCCGTTTAAACTACAATACAAACTTAAAATCTTTAATATTTATTTTATTTGTTGACATGCCTATGAGTTGTCCCGCCTAACTCGCAATCTGTCTTAAGTTAGGTTAGATTGGAAATTTTTGAACTTGCTAAGTTGATGGGTCGGTCTGTCCTGTCCCATCTTATGATGGAGTTTCTGACGAGTTGGTTTGTCCTGCTATGAGTTTGTCTGTTTGACAGCTCTAATGTGAGTAAGGTCGGCTCTTATTGAGTCGATTGTCGTCGGATTGGTTTAGGTTGGGTCGACTTTAATCGAGTTCAGGAACACCTAGTGAGCAATATATATATATATATATATATATATATATATATATATATAATTCAAAATTTTAATTAAATTCACGAAAAAATCCTATAAATTAACTTCCCATCTGAGCCACAGGAAGTATGATGAACGGCCCTTCCGTGTCCTCGTATCCATCGATGGGATGGCGGAGATCTCGAAATCGACGGTGAGCAAGCGAATCCGGAGCTCTCGCCCAACCTCGCTTCGGTCTCTCCGCCATTTTCTTCTTAAGACGCTCCGCTCTCCCTCTTCGAGCTCTTCGCCGCCAAATCCACACGCTCTTTATTTGTAGATCCAACTTGCTGAAATTGGTTCTGTCGATAGGGTTCTGCACTCGCAAGCCGCATCTGATCGGTAGGTCAGAGTAGCACTGATCGATGGCGTCCATCTCTGTCCCCTGCCCCAAGTGCTCTGCGGTCACCTTGAATGGCGCTTGGACCCATCGCCCTCGGTCGAAGATGAACTTTTTGGATCTGAGATCTTCGCGGGTTCCTTCATCTCAGGTGATCTATTTATCTTTATTTATTTATTTGTGTTTTTCCTATATTCTGCAAGGTCACGAAGAAGGTCAGCATTCTGAAAAGTTCCGGATTTGAAGCATTTTTGGTGCGAATTCCTGCAGTTGATGAAATACATTGGTCAAAATTTAAAATTCCCAATCATTGTTTACTGTCTTGATGAGTGAGGAATAGTTACTGACTAATTTGGCAAATAGCATAGCTATAATAAGGTGGAATTCTGATCAGTCTCATTCAGACTGAGAATGAAAACCATAGAGCACTGTGTCGTATGTGTGCGATCTAAAGGTAAGAATGCTTCATCAAGTCATAGTTCTATTCGGTACCAGATTTCATCACATTCTGATTTGGAAATTCTGTATCATTCTTATATATTTTTTGGAATTCAGTTGTGGTTTCAGAAGAACTCTTGGTTGGGCTTTGTTTGTTATGTTATGTAAATTTGTAGGCCGACTTTTCAGAAATTAGGCTGCCTATTCAATAAGAATCTTTTTTCGTTATCTCATGTATGAGAAAATTTATTTAACATTTCAATTCTTATGTAGAACCTTGATCGTAGACATTTCCCCATTCTACGAGCCCAATCTACAGAGGTACCTGTTTGTATTCTAGTGGTTACCAAGTGAAAGTTGAAAAACAAAACCTTATTTTGTTTTGTGAACATATTGTTTCCAAGGTTGCCATGAAGGATCTATCAAATTCTTCCCCTTTCGTAGCAACAGAGTCAGAAACTTTACCGGTGAAGAATAAAGACGTTGATATAGTGGATAAATCAACTGAACAAGAACCCATACCAGATTCAACTATATCTGCATTCATGAGTGAAGTTTCAAGTCTTATTGAGTAAGTTTGTTCACCTTATTTTAAGTTTTATGTGAATTTGGCATGAATGCCAACAAGGCACATCATACAACAATGACTCTACTGCCAATGCTAACAAACAAAGATTTTTCCCCTCTTTTGTTTAGTGCTTAAATTTAATCGGTTGGATCCTCACTCCAGTTTATATTGGTACCTGAATTTTAAACAAATAAAATCTAATGGCAGATTCACTTATCCAACAAGCTTTTGTTAAGATAATCATCTTATGATTAAGTTAGCATTATTCCAAAAGCTTAAGCTATTATGAAAGGACTCCCTTAAATATTTACTATTTACTGCCCGCAAGTATACTCTTGTACCCCATAACAGTCAGGCCAGCACAGGTGTAAGCCATGATCAAATCACAAGGAAACAGCATAGCATGCTCAATAGATTAAAATAGATACCGTAAATAAATAACAGAATACAATGATATGATTTGGTTGGGCTGCCATTATCCCAAAAACTAAGCTGTCATGAAAGGAGCTGATTTAAATATTTATGAAATCACAATCCATGACTATATTCTAATATCTCTAATTCCTGTACATTTAAATAAGGGAAGCTTTATTGACCTTGATATTTTTCACTTCTATGAAATCACAACCAAAGACCTGTACATCATAAAATTTTTCTAGTTCTTAGGTCAATCCATTCTGCAAGAACTTTTTTTTTCTTTTCGTTTTTGACATTTTAAGATAGAGCATGTGAGAATCATATCATTATATTGACAGTTTATCCTTTTTCTGAACAGGCTTGTGGATTCAAAAGACATAACAGAATTGCATCTAAAGAAAGGAGATTGTGAGTTCACTATAAAGAAAAAAAGTGCCTTTCCCCAATCATCAGTGACTGCTGCTCCTACACTGATACCATATCCTCAAACTATGCTTCCACCTCAATTTGCTGTATCTCATGATCCTCCTGCTCCAGCAAATCCTGTTGTAGCAGCTCCTGCACCTGCACTTCCTCCTCCATCAACTGCTGGAAGCAAATCATCAATTCCACCTCTTAAATGCCCAATGGCAGGGACATTTTATCGATGCCCAGCTCCAGGGGAGCCTCCATTTGTCAAGGTAAACTTTGTTGTCCTGCGCTGTGATTTATGATTGATTTAAATATTGAAAGCCTTTCATTTTAGAGTCTGTTTTTGCAATACCCATTTTTGATGGGTCCTTCTAGCCTGTTTTAATGCCTGAATCTATCACATAGGTTGGCGACAAAGTTCAGAAAGGACAAGTTGTTTGCATCATCGAGGCTATGAAACTGATGAATGAGATTGAGGTATCAACTTTCCACAACTTCTATGATTGGCCTTTTTACTATTTTTTATGAATGATATTGTGTTCTCTTTTGTATTATTCTATTGTTTGCATATTGAATAGTTGATTGAAATGACTGTTACAGGAACCTTAATCAGTCGTATGTTGTTAAACAAATAGATTCATGTGGGATCAAAGTTTGATGAAGTACCCTTCATCAAATGAGTCATGTCTTAATTGATATGCAGTATGCTACTGAGTACTGAATATGCTGATATGCAATCCCTTTTATGAAATTATTTTGTAATTATACTTCAAATACAACTAATATAGTTGTTAATTGAGTCTAATAATAATACTAATAATAAAATATAAAAATCATTTGGTCCTACCAATTATTCTTAATATAACTGAAGTTTTCCGCACATAAAAAAATAGACAAATCATATAGTGCCTTTGTAATTTTTTTATTCTAAAACATTAATTAATCTTTTGTTTTATGCTTGTCATATTATTTACTCAAGGGATCTCTTCCGTTCTCAAGTATTTGATGGCGTATGTTTGACTTAAATTAAACATAAGCTAGATCAATAATCTTCTTTTCATGTAGCCTACATATACTAAGATTTGATGTTTGGTTGAACTAATGAACTAGTTTCTTTTTGTCAAAATATAATGAACTAGTTAATCTTGTTTGAAGCACTATAGTTTGCATGCATGTATTGGTACTTGTGTTGCCATGACATATCGTACATGTAATCACATTGTTACCCTTTTATAGGAAAATACTGAACTAATCACTAAACATTATGACCTTTCTCTCCCATAAGAAAATTATGTGAACATAATCCAGGGTAATTAACGAAAGAGAAGTAGGCTTGAAGTAATAGTTCTGCTGGATTTTTTTTCCTCTTTTTTTTCTTTAAGTTTTATCATGTAAAGGAAATTTTGTTCAAGGATTTTTTTGGTCAAATGTTTCAAGGATTTTGAGATTTCTTATTTCTTGTGGGGTAATACCAAGGTTTGAGGCATCGCGCTTCCAAGTTGCTATGTGCATCTTTGTTATTTACTTCTTTGCATCTTAATCAAAGTGAGGTTAGGCCCTACTTTACATGTTGCAATACCAAGACTATTATTTAGTAAAAGAACGACTTTAGATGAGTCAAGTCAGGGCTTTTGGTCTTGTAAAGTCAAACGAGCCCCTTTGGCAAGCCTAGTTAAACTTGAAACTGGTATAATTTAATTGTATGGGTGGCAAAGGATTAAAGGAAGCATTTCGAGGGAATCACAAATTTGTTCTCATATATTCCCTAACACCAAAGCAACGCCTGATGTGTAGCAAAAAAGGGATTACTGCAGCATCTTTTTTAGTATTCCATTTTTTTGACTTCCTTCAGTAGTCTAAAAGTCTTGAAAATTTCAAATATCAAGTAAAACAAACAAGAGAAAGCTCTTAAGTTTAGTTTACTTGATCATTTGAGCTGGTTTAACCACTTCAACTTGAAATGGAAAGCCATCCGTTTTGATCAAATACGAATCCGTTCCTATTCCATGGAAACATGGTATATGCTTGACCAACAGTTCTCACAGTTTTTGAACCAAATGCACGAAAAGCTAATAAATTGTTAAAAAATAGGAGTGAAAGCTTGAGGACTGAGAGAGTAATTTATGCAGTGCTCACAGTTATGTAATCTACATCACCCTTTTCCCCATTGTGCAGGCTGATAAATCAGGGACTGTAGTGGAGATACTTGCTGAAGATGCCAAGCCAGTTAGCGTTGACATGGTAGTCCATCTTTTTAACTTATTTCCGAAACCTTGTACCTTTTTTCCCCCTCTCTGACTAAAATTCTTATATTTTGTTTTTTTTTCTTCCTGCAGCCTTTACTAGTCATTCAACCCTGACAGGTCAGTTTCTAGATGCAAGTCATATTTCAATACTGGGTGATAATGAATCAATCTGGTGATACTCATTCTTAGTGATGTCTTGTTTAAAATAACCTATCTGGTGGTTGCTGCGTTTTACAAGGTTGAAGAAAATAAAAAAAGAAATCATTTATGTTGAGGGGAAAAAAAAGAGACTGGATATTGCATGCATGTATTTTCTGATTGATATGTACTTGGACAAAGCTAAGTTTGCATGTACCATGATAAATGAACTTCTGTAAGCAAACCAGTGCGCCATTATCCAGTATATGTTGTTTCTCCATGTAACTTGCATTATCAGTCAAGTAACAGAATGTTCCTATCTTTTTACAAGATCAATAGATATACATAATCTTTTATGTTATTTCCAAGGAAAAAAGAGAGCCTTTACAACTTATGTGTGCTAGGGTTCTTTGTGTAAATAAAGAACAAGGTCATCCTCATTAGAGGGAATGACAATTGCAGGAGTGATTAGCCTCTACTTCAGCTCTCGTCCCTGTAGTTGTGATGCAGTAGTAAAATACAGTATTAAGAGGATCAAGGTTTGAATCTCAAATGAGATAAATATTTTGGAAATTAATTTTTGAGTGTGCATAAGTTGTATTTTGAATTTATTTGATAGGCAAATCAAGGGACCATCTATTTGTAGGATTTATCGAGCAAAGACATGTGGATTATATATATCAAAAAAGAGGTATAAGGGAGTTCTCACCAACCTCTACTTCAACTCTGAGGGTTTAGGGTTATGTAAATAAAGAATGAATTTATTGATGCCTCTACCCTCACAACTGCGGTGAGTATTAATAGGATCAATGTTTGAATTCCAAATGAGATAAACATTTTGGAGATTGATTTTTGAGTGTTCATAAATTATATTTCAAATTTATTTGATAGGTGAATCAGAGAAGATTATCTACTTTTAGGATTTATCGAGGGAAGCTTGGACAAGTGGATTATAAATTCACCAACCTTGAGCTTTTGAAAGCTTGTTCTACTTCAGCTTTCAAAGGCTTGTTTTGTAATTGTCATACCAAACAAGTGCTTGGTTTGTCCCTATAGTGCTATGTGATGTTAAAAATACCTTTAGTATTTTAATATTTATTATAATAGATTGCTCCTTTATAATTTATAAAATTATATTTTTATTTTATTATTCAACTATTTACTTTTGATAAATGTATTTTTTTTCTCCTTACTCTTTCCTCTCCCTCCTTTACACTTATCTTCTCTAATACAAAAACAGAAACATTATTCAAACGTTCATTTTATTTTATTATTGAAATATTTTTTTATTAATATCCAATGATTCAGGTGACAGTAATATTAATTTTAATAATTTTATTAAATAAAAATTTTAAAGGATACTTTTGAAAGAGCTGTTAAATGGAGAGGGAAAAAAAAGTAATTCTTTTTTGCTCTCCAAAAGTAACATGGGCACATTCACCAACACAAGTCTGCCATTTCTTCCTCGTGCTTGGTGACTTCTCAGCCCTGGCTACTTCCTGTCCCTTCTTTTTCACTCACAAGTGCCCAATCCCAGCGGCTTTGTTTGTTTGTTCTTAATTTTGCTGTAAGCTCAACTCATTTGTTTACTGCTGTTGTTTACTTTATCCTGCTGTTCTTAAATTCTAGTTAAGCATCTAAAATACAGTCAAGAAAAGAAAGATTGATGAGGCAATACATTGTTGCTGGTTTAATTGTTGTCAGAGGTCATTTATGAGCAAGAGACCTACACTTTTTTGTAATGGGGGAGTGTGCCCACACTCTATTCAAACTGTACAAAGTTTCTCTGCTGCCTTCTCTCCTCTAAGCCAACCTCCATCCATGGCCACTGCTTTGCTGCTGCTGGCCATGCTTGCTGTGCCCATGCTTGATGTTTCAGGTGTGACTGCTAGGCTTGCTCTTGTAGTTCTTGCTCAACTTTCAGATTTTAGTTGTTAAAGACATGATATTTGCTTATGGGTGTCTAAAGAGATGATGCATTAGCCTCTTGTTGATCAATTTGGGCAGATGCTGCATGGTGTGTTTGTAGGTCTGATGTGAGCTCAACTGCACTGCAAAAGACACTGGACTATGCTTGTGGAGCTGGGGCTGACTGCAACCCTGTTCTGCAAGTTGGGGCATGCTACAACCCTAACACAGTGCTTGCCCACTGCTCCTATGCTGCCAACAGCTACTACCAAAGAAATGGACAGGCACAAGCAGCTTGTGACTTCTCAGGAACAGCCATGCTGACCTCCTCAGATCCAGGTAAGGAACCCTTCTGTATGTTATCAGATCAGTGAAGCCATAGAAGAACAGGATGCTCATCTGTGGTTTTGTTATTGCAGGTTCCAATGGCTGTGTCTATCCTGCAACTCCTAGGTAACCATTTCCTGTTAAAATCATTTTGTTATGAATTCATCTTCCTTTGGATTGTTTGTACCCATAGCTAGTCAAAATTTTACTAGTTTCTTTCCTTGCCTCCTTGTAATAATCAATCATGCACTAAAACTATAGGGCCTATAATTCAAGTGTTTAGACTTTGCCTGACTAATCGTGGAGGTAGACAACATTTCTCCCAATTCACTTACTAGATAAATCTGGAGTACAACTTATGCATACTCAGAGATTGACCTCTAGAATATTCGTCCTATTTGGGATTCAAAAGAATGAAAGGAACATGTATTAAGTGTATAACAGATATTTTAACTTTAGACAATTCATTCTTTTCGCCGATATATGACTACTGTAACAATATCCTAAAATAGAGTTTCGAGCAAATGATTATTACTAAGAGATGAATTATGTCGATGTTTCTCATAGTGATATGTAATTGCTCTTCCGAACTCATCAATAGTCTGTGTGGGTTGTACTTTTATACAATGCTATTGTGCTTTAATCCTAATCTCATGGGCAATTTGAGTTGGATTGATTTTCATTTTCCATTTCCATAATTTAAGCAACCATGTTGTTCTTCTCTATTTCATTTCTTGTACCAGTGCTGCCGTGGGAACCTCAAGCACACCGAGAAGCAACTCTCCACCGAATTCGGTGACCCCTAGTACCTTCAGCCCGACGACAACCAACACAACAAATGGAGTTCTCGGAGGAATAGGCCCTACAGAAACAAGTAGTCGGAATCGATACTAGCCATGGGAGTTCTCTTCAAAAGGCAGGGAGATGGTCTCTCTTAACTCTTATTCTGACCGCGGTTTACTTAATGATATGATTGTGAAGCTATTACACTAGTAGTCGATAAAGATGTTTCGAGGAAGGAAATACCAAGTTAGAGCGATCGAGGTTGTATCATGTAATGCCAATGCCATCTTTGGTTGGTGATCCTAAATGGAATATCACTCACTAGCATTCATTGTATAATGTGGCAATGCAAAGTGGTTGAGAGAATTCCTTGCGTTTGGTAGGAAGGCTGTCTCTTTTGTTCATGGACCCTTTGTGTTTACATCCATTTCTAGAGTTTAAGGCTGTCTTTTGTTTGTTTCACCCCTCAATAGAGTGTCCTCTACCGCGGGTTGTTCGATTCGACCATCTCCTAGACTCGAGCTCCCAGCCATCAAATCCGCTAAGCTCCTTTTGAGCTCCTCACCACAATGAAGTAGGCAAGACAATGCGATGAGATGTATTCTTTTGATACGGGGTAGTCGGCCTTCACGTGGCATGGTCAAGTCAAAAATCAAACTGAGCTACGAGTTAAAGGTAATACTAGACCACATTCCGTTCAGATGGTGGCCCAGGTTATATCGAGTCAAGCTCGAGTGTTAATCTATCTATTTGAGAGTATAAGTCCGATTCCTCATGGCCCAACTCCTCGACACCTGACTCCTCAATGTCGGACTCAGAAGAGGCTCGACTCTTGGACACTCAATGTCCAACTCCTCAACACTCAATCAGGCCCAACCTTTCGACATGATCTATCCTAATCCCTCAAATGCTCGACTTAGTTGCAAGCACTTAGTGTTCTCAATGCACGTACTTGAGTGTGGACGACGTAGCTATTGAAGGATGTGGAGAACGTGGAATCACAAGGAGCCCAAACATAAATGGCGGGAGAAGAGAAGCGAGGAACGCAGGGCTATGTGACATTCCTTCAACTTGAACCTGAATGACTAAAGACGTTGATAGAGGAGTGTGGAGGTCATGCCTCTCTCCTTCAAGGTAGTATAAAAAAGAGGTCACTCTCCCGGCATAGTTATGCACACATGAAATTAGAATCTCTACTTTCTAAACTCTCTTCCTTTCTAATTGGAGAAACTTGATTTAAGCGTAGTGGCCATGCCAAGATCGTCTTGACCTCCATCTAACTCTCATTGAGTTTTACATAGATCCTTAGAGATCACCCCTTCTCAAGTCAATTGGAGCCTATCAACCTCGAAGATAGTCCACCTAATGGTTCTGTTACGGTCGTAAGGATTACGATGACGCCCGAACCAGTCAACAATCCGTAAGCATGCGACCGGGGCCCCGCAGCAGAAGAGCCTATCAACCTCGAAGATAGTCCACTTAATGATTTATGTATTTTCGATCTTAGACAAGAACATATTCATTTATAACTAACAAAATACAAACTTGGGTACGACTAAGTCAATCCAATTCCATCTCCAAAATTCTTGCACTTATTTTCGATCTTTATTTTTTATTTTTTTTTTTGCTTCTTCCATTTCATTCTCCGATCTAGCAAAATGGACGGATGATCAAAAATAGAAGACCTCTAGAAATGGCGTGAGAAGTTGAAGCCGCTGGTGGTGGGAGACCAAGCAACAAGCTATCACCTCTATCCCCCCTCCCCACCCAACGCCCCCATTCCCCTCCCTCTGCACAGCTCCGACGACCAAAAACAGGAGGTCCAGCTCCTCTTCTTCTTCTTCTTCTTCTTCTTCTTCTTCTTTTGATCATCAAAATCTGATGATTTAGAATTGAATTCTAGCTAGCAAAATTAAATATAACATGGTTTTGATTCCTTCTTGTTGTTTCAATGTTGTTCGTTGTGGATTGATGTGCAGGTTGCAGTCGCCGTCGTCGACCGGCGGTCGCAGGGAGGGAGCGGGAAGGTCGCCGCAGTTGAAGCAGCTTGCTGAAATGGCTTCGTCCCTTGCGGCTGCTCCGGCGGAAGACGATGATAACAGCAGCAGCAGCAGCAGTATCAGCGACGAGTCTTCTCCTTCCTTCGATGCGCCGCCGCCGGCGCTCTTTTCGTTGGACCCACCGGAAGCTTCGCCGTTACCTGAAGGATCCGCGCCTCCCGAGGATGGGGATGCCGACGCCGATGAGACCCCGAATAGCGCTCCGCCGCCTAAAGCAGATAGCTCCGCGAGCGAGGCGTCGCCGTCCTCCAAGACGCCGACGGCGCCGGGTGGGTCTTCCTCGGAGAAATCGTCCCCCGAGTCGTCCAACCATGATGGCGGCGGATTCTCGCCCCCGTCCGTCCCTTCTTCGTCCGGCAACCGGGCGTCCCGGGAAGGGGGAAGCCAATCGAAGTCGCTGCCGTCGACGACCTCCGGTGACTCGGACGCGGCGTCGCGGAGCGGCAGCTCGGACGTCCATCTTCCCATCGTGATCGGGATCGCCGCCGGCGTCGGGCTGTTCTTGGTCCTGATGATCGTGTCGCTCGTGCTCTGCTCCAGGAAGAAGAAGAAATCCATGCAGTATTACGATAACGCCGGGATGAAAGGTGCTTTAATTAACAGCACGAATCTTTGTCGATCGATTCGTTCGAAATCTAGAAATTTATCGATCCAAAATGCGGCGCGCATGCAGGAGGGTACTACAACGGCGGATCGCTGCCACGGTGGCAAAACGGAGGCGGCGAGTACGGCGGGAGCAACAGGCCGCCTCCGGGAGTCGGCTGGCGGTCGCCTCAGCCGGCGGGGACCATGCAGAGCGAGGACATGAGCGGGCCCTTCTCGGGCGGCGGCTACCACGCGCCGCCGCTGCCTCCGCCGTCGCCGGGGATGGTGCCGCTGGGCTTCAACCAGAGCAGCTTCACCTACGACGAGCTCGCGGCGGCCACCAACGGCTTCTCCCGGGACAACCTCCTCGGGCAGGGCGGCTTCGGCTACGTCTACAAGGGCGTGCTCCCCAACCGGAAGGAGGTGGCGGTGAAACAGCTCAAGTCCGGCAGCGGCCAGGGCGAGCGCGAGTTCCAGGCCGAGGTGGAGATCATCAGCCGCGTCCACCACCGCCACTTGGTCTCCCTCGTCGGCTACTGCATCGCCGGCCCCCAGCGCCTTCTGGTCTACGAGTTCGTCCCCAACAACACCCTCGAGCACCATCTCCACGGTACTAACTAATTAACTAATTAACCCACACTCCATGTATGAGAATTTTTCGTGCCTTCTTATCCTGCGCTCCTCGTCCGCGACAACCCGACCCCTTACCGTTGTCGCCGCTGCGCTTCGCCATTCGGCCACCGTCAGCCGCTGCATCACGCCCGATGGACACGCAGCTCGCCGGCGCACATCCCCGCACCGGATTCCAATCGGAATCTGACGAATTCGATCGCGATTTGGCCGGAATCGGTTGCCAGTGCTGGTCTCTGGCTGAAATTTGGTCGGATTGGCCGGCACGATTTGGCCGGAATCGGCCGCTCGGCACTGGCAGCCGATTCCGGTCAAATCGCGGCCGGTTTCCGGTCAAATTCCGATCGGAGACCGGCCGAGGAAGAACCGCCCGCCGCCGGTGGTCCTTCCTCGGCCGGTCTCCGGCCGGAATTTGGCCGGAAATCGGCCGCGATTTGGCCGGAATCGGCTGCCAGTGTCTTGCGAATTCCGGTCGAATTCGTCGGATTTCGATCATTCATCGGATTTCGGTCACTTTCCGGCCGGAATCCGGCGCCGGGCTGTGCGCCGGCGAGCTGCGTGTCCATCGGGCATGATGTGGCGGCCGGACGGCGATGCAGCAGCGGCTGGAACAGGGCGGGTTCGGATGGGAGTGCACAGGAGCGTACGAGAATGGACCGCAGGATAGCAAAATTCCCATATATGAACCATGATCGATCTTAAATACTCCATTAATGGCAGGCAAAGGTCTTCCGACGATGGAGTGGCAGAACAGGCTGAAGATCGCCATTGGATCCGCCAAGGGCCTTGCCTATCTACACGAAGACTGTAAACTCCAACTCGATCACTCCCGTTCCCTTCTTCTATCTTTCTTTCTTTCTTTCTTTCTTATGAATTTCATGGCCGGCGCAGGCCACCCTCGAATCATCCACCGCGACATCAAGACCGCCAACATCCTCCTCGACAACAAGTTCGAAGCCATGGTAAACTCCCGGGCGGCCGGCCGGCGGCTGTCACTGTACTTTTTTCTCCTCCCGATTCGATCTCCGGCGAGATTAATTAATAACGAAAACGTACGCATGCGTTTGATTTGCAGGTGGCCGACTTTGGACTGGCGAAGCTGTCGTCGGACACCAACACCCATGTTTCCACTCGAGTGATGGGGACTTTCGGGTGAAGATCGATCGATCGATCGATAGATATATCAGTTTAATTAATTTAATTAATTTGGATGCGTTTAATTAATTAGATTGATTGATTGATCGGTGTTTGTTTGTTACGTTTGTGATGATATGCATGCAGTTACTTAGCTCCGGAGTACGCGTCGAGTGGGAAGCTGACGGAGAAGTCCGACGTGTTCTCCTTCGGCGTCATGCTCCTCGAGCTCGTCACGGGGCGAAGGCCGGTGGACAATTTCTCCGACATGGACGAGAGCCTCGTCGATTGGGTCAGTTTTCTTAAATTCTTTTTTAATTATTATTATTGCAATTATAATCTCATCGTTTTTTTAATTTTGTTTTGTTTTTGGTACCATCGAGTTTCTAATTATTAAAATTTTAAATATATATATATATATATATATATATATAATATCTGAATTATTTTTTGATGCCTAAAATAAGAACAGTAGTATTTTATTTTTTATACTTATGATCCAACTATTTTAAATTTTTTTTTTAAATTTAGAGATTGAGTTATAATATTAAACATTATAAAATTTTTAAAATTTAAAAAATTTAGATGCTTATAAAATATGCCAAGTTAGTGTATATATATACTTTTTTACTTCACATATCCTGCGAATAATTAAAATTTTTTATTTATTTTTTAATTAATGCTATAATCTATAATATCTAACTCCTAAATCATGAAAGTAAAATCATAAATAACTTAATTACATGAAAAATAAATAAATAAATAAAAATTCTACAAATGCAGTCACGCAAATATCACAATGATATATATATATATATATATATATATATAATCAGAGATGTTATTAGCAGTGTAAATTTGAATAGATCTGATGAATTCGGATCGGTCAAAGTAAGAATATTATAAAATAAATTTCAACTTAAATCCGTCCCGAATTCGATTCCGACCCAAAAATTATAAACTTGACCAACTCAAATAACCCAACCAATCTGATTAAATTTTTTAATTATTTTTTAAAATAATTTTTTATTTTTATTTTAATAATATTATTATCATACTAATCTTTAGTCATTGATTTACATAAACATCTTACTTTTCTCTCTTAAATTCGGATCAATTGGGGTCAATTTGAATCCGATCCTATTAAAAAAAATTTCGGATCAAATTTCAAATTCAACCCAATTTTAATTCGATATTTTTCGATTTGAATCGAATTGACGGATCGAGTTTTTTTTTAACACTCTTATAAAATAGTCCCTGAAACTTCAAAAATCACGATTTATTTTGATGGTGGAACAGGCAAGGCCGGTTCTTGGGCGAGCCCTGGCCGACGGCAACTTCGACGAGCTGGTGGATCCCAAACTGGACAACAAGTACAACGCCAACGAGATGGCGCGCATGGTCGCCTGCGCCGCTGCCAGCGTTCGACACTCTGCCAGAAGGCGTCCCAAAATGAGCCAAGTACGTGCCATCGCACACTATTCTTATTCTCCATCAATTTAAAAAAAAAATTTTATCCATTAGTTAATCGTTCGATCGATCGATCGATAAATTCATCGGTCACTATAGATTGTGCGAGCATTGGAGGGAGACGTATCGCTCGACGACTTGAATGAGGGGGTGAAGCCCGGGCAAAGCTCGATGTTCAGCTCGTCGGGTTCGGACTTGGACTCCAATTCGTACTCGACCAACATGAGACGGTTCAGGGAGATCGCGCTCGGGAGCAATGACGACTACAGCAATGACTACAACAGCGGCATGACGAGCGAGTACGGTGCAAACCTATCGGAGTCGAGTAGCTCCGGGGAGATGGCTTACGGCGATGGCCGGAGAAAGAAGCCTTCTCCATACGGAGTGTGAAAGTAGATGGGATCGAATTGGGCGTTGGCTAAGAGTACTGTTGGATTGAAAGAAAACAAAAAACAAAAAACAAAAAACAAAAACAAAAAAACATTTTGATTTGTTTTTCAATGTGATCGGTTCCATTATTTTTTAATTATGTGGAATAAATAATTTGCTAATGCAAATAACTACAAATTATATTCTAGGATTAATTTAGAAAAAATGTATTTTGTATTAAACTAATAAATTATTTTGATTTTCAATTTAGCCCAATAATAATAATAATTTACAGTTATATGCCTTCGTTAGAAGCAGCATCGCCGCACCATACACCAGAAAGAGGAATCGCATTCCGTACGGCGCCGGCGAAGATTCGCCGGCGCCGGAGGGAAAGCATTCCTCCGCCGTCTGCTGCGCTGTCTCCGCCGACGTGCATGACCCCACCGGTTGGACCAGCCCTATCGACGACGACGACGACGTGCTCCCCGGCTACCGCCAAGTATCAATCGATCGATCGATTCAGGTGCTTTGTTAATTCGTAAAATTAAGCAGCTCGATGGGCATACTCACCGGCGATGAGGTGGCGGTGGAGGGTGACTTTGCTAGTCCGGCGTCGTAGTTGCTGGTCCCGTCGGCGCGGTAGAGCCCAAACGACCGCTCCGACGTCGGGCCGCCCTTGAGGTCCTCGTCGTAGAGCGCGAAGATGTAGGTCTCCACCGGCCGCCCGGGCATCCGCGGCGTACCCGCCATGGACCTCAGGTGCGCCACCAGGTTGCCGTTGAAGGCCATGGCGTTCTCCACCGTCGTTCCTACCTCCTCCGGGTCTCCCCTGTACGGCCACCCGGTCTCCGCCACCACGATCTCCACCTCCGGGAAGCCCAGCCCGTCCAGCGCCGCCCGCACCGCGTCCACCTGCGCGTCGAACATGTTGTTGTACGTCATCCCGGAGGCCGGATCGACCCGGCCGGCGTTAGGCTGGAAAAGGCAGAAGGCCAGCGTTTCCGGCCGCGGGTCGCTCCGGTACGCGAAGAACGGGTAGGGGTTCACCATGAAGGGCGACTCGGCTTCCCGGAGGAAGCCGACCAACCCGGCGAGCTGGCCGGCGAGGTCGGCGTGGAAGGCCCCGGAGGACGGGGGGTCCGACTGCGCCATCACGGCCATGGAGTGCACAGTCGTGACCTTGATACCGGCCGCGGCGAAGGCGGCACGGAGGTTCTGCATGGCGGGAAGGAGGCTTCCGGGAAGCGAGGGGTCTCCGGAGTTAAGAGCCTCGTTGCCGACGGAGACGGCGGAGATGGAAGAAGCGGGGACGAAGGGGAGCACGTTGGCAGCAGCCCAGGAGGCGGCAGCGGAGGGGTCGGAGGCGAGGGAGGGGACGTCGGAATTGGGGACGCCGAGGACAAGGGAGATGCCTGTGCCGGCGAGGGACTGGATGATGGCGTGGTCGGCGCCGTAGAGGCGCAGTTTGGAGATGGTGGTCGACTGCAGGAGGCTCGCCGTCGTCGACGCCGGCGGGAGGTTGTCGGCCACCTCGCCGTAGTTCACTCCGACGAATGATTGAGACTCTACAAGCCAAATCAAATCAAATCAAATCAAACTCACTTAGAGAAGACAATTAAAAGAAGGAAAAACAAAATAAATCAAGTTTAAAGACCGACTCGAAGGGCAGATGAAGGCTTGGAAGAGGACAAGAATGGAGAGCAGTTGAGCCTTCTCCATGGCAACAACAAGGGAGTTTGAGAAGGTAGTAGAGAAGGCTTTTAATATATATATTTGTTTCCTCGTCTTTCCTTCTTCTATCCATCCTCCGAAGTAAACACACTCTTAGGCAGCAAGGGGGGAGCCAAGGGAATTGAGTTTGTAGCCCGTTGGTTAGGCTTTGCAAGAACATGGGTTTGAATCCACGGTTGCTTGGTCCGGTTAAACGAACTAGATTTCCGGCTAAAGACTAAGAATTCGAATCAATATGATGATATTAGTTACAAAGGAGCTATTCGGGAACCAACCCTCGTGAGCCAAAACTCAAACTAACTTCACGTTGAATTCTCAGAGCAACTCGAACCCAATGGCTAGCGACTCAGCTCAACGGCTCGACCGGATGACTTGATTGAGTTCACACTTGAGCCATGGAGTGAACGGTGTGAAGGTCATCAGTTTCCTTTTCCACCCAATTAATTTGAAAGGGATGGTAGAAGGATGAGAGGGGAATTATTGCAGAGGCAAATTATTATTCATGCATTAATTGAAAGATTAGCTTGAAGAAGGCAGAATCACAAACAAAAGAGTGGACGTGTGAGACACTGAGTTAATGAAGTGGATGTCTCAACCATTATATTACTTTAATTTACAACAACAAATTGAAATTAAATGCCCAAATGAGAGGAAAACAAAACCCAAAGAAATCTCTAATAAGAGTGGTTTAGGGTGGTGGTCCATGCCTCCAATAATTCTATCTTAGAATTTTGATGGGATAAATTTATAAATAAAATATCATGTCTAAATTTGCTTTTGACTGGTGTAAGAGTGAACTATCGTTTTGTCTGATATAAATCAAATAATGAACTGAACTGCTACAAATTCCTACAGTCGAAATCCAATTTCTTGTCAGATTGTGACCTGCACGGGGGAGTCAGGTTCCCCATCGACATAACACAACTCGAGAGCACCGGTGGTCGGCGGTGGTGGTGGCGGCGCAAGCCAGGCGTATGCACTGAATAGTTGCTCGTGGATTTTCGGCATCCTCCCACACTGCTCGTCGTCTCTATCCATGTCGATGAAGTCCTGCAATTGCCAGACTTACGCAATATGAATCAGGCAACTTGAAACTTGCTACAACTGGAGCTACAGTTGCTGAAACAAACCTGGGCAGAGAGATCTCTGAATATGGGATAGAAGTGTTTCTTGCAGTATTCACTGAAAAGAAGTGTGACGATCAGAAGTGGAATAGTGAAAAATGAAGCCATCTGCGATTCTTTGATTCCAAAAACTCCGAGTGCTATTATCTGCGTTAGCACCAAAGAGAACACCGTAGTGTTGTGCACGATGGGCCACATCCGCCCGCCGGAATCATAACTTGTGCTGTAGACGTTTAGAATCTGCATGTTTGAAGGTGAAGCAGTGTGATGCATTATTACTACTAGACGTAGGATTGTTTCTTATGCATGATTAAAGCTAAGAACTTACCTGGTTGCGATACACCAGATAACCGAGAAAAAAGTAAACCAGTAAGAAGGGTAATATAAGAGGTGCCAATATCGAACATGTGAAGCCAAGTAAGCCGAACAAGAGGACTTTTGGAACTTCAGTATGATATGGAAATGATGGTACTAAACTTGGATCATCCTTGCATCTGAATATATACTTCCGGGTCAGATGATATGATAGTGAGAAACTTTGCAGTACTTCAGATGATAAACTTGTCCAACCTAATGCAAGGACGTAAGTCATGAAGAAGGTGGCCTGGGAATGTGGAAGGGTAAAACATCAACCTCATTTTATCCTTTGATTTAATTCACAAGAGAAATAATTCACTGCAAATGTTCTAGAAAAAAAATTGATGAATAAAATAAAAGCTGGATACAAGATCTACCTGCCTTGGCACGTCTTTAGCAAGTTGAGCTGGAATATCTTTGGGTCTAGTAATGAGACTCAGCTGGGTGATGAGAGATCCAGATAAAACATTCACAAAAAATATGTTCCATATGGTGAAGTATAATACTTTGCACAACGCACTTTTCTTCCTGACACTGCGTGAAACAGGCCCTTCCAAGGTAGAAAACAGCATCATCGTTGGGGGTACGGTATATAGGAAAAGCTGCAAAATGACACTGGGGAGGTAACCTGACACGAACTGGATTACAAAGGCCCTGCATATTTGCAGCAAACTTCAGTTTTCATTTTAAGGGAAACAAAAAAAACTAAATGATGCATTTTAACTGTTAAGATTACACGAAAAGAATATGCAGCAAACTTCAGTTTTCATCTTAAGGGAAACAAAAAAAAAAAAAACTAACTCGGATGATGCCTTTTAACTGTTAAGATTACACGAAAAGAAGATGCCTGAAGTTACACAATGACATGACACAGATTTCCAGAAACAAGCCTACTCAAGGAAGCACAAGTGAAGAACTCGAGTGTAAGAATGCATAAGAAACTTCTCAGTAGTGCATAGTTGTCAGAAATTATATGATTTAAATAGGAATCCTTTAAAAAGAAATTACTGTAAGTTCTCTTGAAAGATCACATAAATCAAATAGCTGAAATATGATTCTACTGAAAAAAAGGGCAATTCTAAGACAGACAAATATCATGGGAATATTAAGAGGTAAAATTGAAATGTTGGGAAATAGAATACGGTGGGTCATATGTGTATAAAAGATAAATGTAAATTGATTAAAACTGAAAAATTTTGCCCCCTAAATTTGCTGCCTTTTTTTGAAATGCCCTGGAACAAAATCGTTGCTTTATCCCCATAGTTTCAATTAGTTGTCAAAACACAGCAATTTGTTAATTCCCTTACCACCTATTATCTTTCCATTATCTCCCAAGTACTTGAAGCTAAAAATCAACCCTGGTGCTAAAGTGAGAGAGAGGAAGACAAAAGATATTAGCCAAATAAGAGGTGGCAAGATAATTTAAGTTTTTTTTTTCAACATTTATGGAATTTATGGCTAAATGTGCAATGCTATTTATCAGCTTGCACTCCATAAATTTAAAAATTTTAAAATCATTTTTAGAGTTGCCAACCCATGTTATGAATTGTGTTAAAGACATGAACTAAGAAGTGTTCATTGTATCTCAAATTTTGGCCGGAAGCTTTCAAGTGTAAGCTGTTTTACAAAACAACTTGTGCCCCAAAATTCAAAATTTCTAACCTTTTTAAGTTACAAACTCATGTTACAACTTGTGTAGAGAAGCTACAGACCCAAAAGCTTAAGGTTTCTCAAAATTTGATTGCAAGATGATTTGTAAATCATCCTATACCCTAGAACATGGCATTGTGCAAGAATTGAATGACCCCAAGCTCATTTGCAAGGTTGCAACAAAATTTTGAGAGACTCTGAGCTTTTTGAGTTTCTAGTTGTCGCACAAGTAGTAACATTGTTTTGTAACTTAAAAAATGTTAGAAATCTCTTGTGCCAAAATAAAATGGCTGCAAATTGATTTCTAACCACTAAATTTGAGATAAGACTTGTTTAAGTTTGCAGTTTTACCGCATATACGTAGAATAATAAAATTGGCCAGCAATAATGATGATAAATTCATGAGCCTTGAATTCTTCAAGAAAGAAAATTGCCCGATAATATGAAAATGAGCAGCAAGCGGTCTTTCATCACTGCAGAATGTTAATAAGATAGGTATGTAGTATTGCAGCAGTGAAGCATGGAGTTGGATACTTCAAAAGTTTCTTTTACTCTGTCAAAAGATGGAAGCCACCAATTTTGAATTCAGAGTATATAACAAACAAAAGGGAAAACAGTGTTTAATTTTCACTATATCAGTCCCAGTTCCTAGCAAACTTGACGGGGAGAAATCGCAACCAACCCTGTGATACCCAAAGAATTAGAGGACTTAAGGGGAAATTGCAGAATCTATCGGATAATGAACTTGTTCGTCCCAACATGTCCCTTTGAATATCTAAAGAATCAGAGGATGGAACCATGGGCCTGTTTTGATTACAATGGCGAAACCCAATGACAGAACAACTACCTAATTGATCGATGATTTGTTTGATCAACTTAAACCAAACCAAAATAAACTCAAAGACTGACATGAAATATGAATACCATCAGTTGAGAGTCAAGATATTCAAAATATAACCTCTAAGACTTGGTATAGGCATTTTGAGTTCCTAGTGACGTCATTTGGACTCGCTGAAGTACCAATAGCATTTATGTACTTGACAACCAAGCTTTCTTAGAATACCTCGAGCTTGTGATTCTATTCATTTTAACATATCATGATGTATTCGAGATCTGAGCTTGTAGAGCATTTCAGAGTTTTGATGTGAGTGGTTGCTAGATTTGAGTTTTACAATGGCCACCATACAGATTGAGCGTATACTTGTCCCATTGTCCCCTGTGATTCTATCCCATTCTGTACAATAAATTACCAGGGAATGCATCTTGCTCCCTGGTTGCTGAAAAAAGTAATAATAGGACGATGAAACTTTACAAGAATGAAAAGGAATTAGAAACTTTTGGTGACTGAGTATGGAAAGACAACCCAAAGTCATATTGATAGATAGGTAGGTAGGTAGATAGATATAAATATATAGATATGAATGTGTTGTGTTTATTGACAAAGTTAAGAATGCTACTTAATTGGGAAAGTTATTGAATTGGTAAAAGAAAGCAACAATTTGTAGTCCTTTAACAGAAGAAAAAATAAAAAGTGAAAGCAAAATTATCAGAAAATTGACAATCTAACCTTCTCAATGAGAGAATCAGTTAGTCCAATGATTCCAAGGTATCTACTCATTAAGATCAGGATCTGGACATGCATCCTTACTAGTTGCTTCAACACATGTGCAGAGTAGTGGAACAAGGGGTTATTAGTAAAAAAGAATGCCTACATGTAAAAGTGTTGTACATGTCACACCCTTCCATTAGATTTCTGAACAAATGATTAGTGGATCAAAATTTAAGAATTACAGAAGCACAATTTGGATGGACGCTAGCCCCTATCATTCCTGTAGGAATTTAATATAAGATGACAAGGTACCAAAAGAATGTCAAACAATAGACCTAAGTTTCTGACCATTTCTTCTGTAAATGCTTCAATACAAATGTTCTACAAATCTTGTCAGTGAACTGGTGCTAATGGAATTGAAGCATTAACACTAGAAAAATGAACCATTAGATCGATTCATAAGTACAACTTTAACTGCTGAATGTTTTGTCGATCTTACAGTGAAGCACCTTCTATAAAATTTGGGAATCGTGAAAGATATCACAAAATAGAGTTTAAGTAACCTTAAATAAAATTATATTATCAGATTGATATAATCACCTAGTTTGAAATAGGGTGGAAAAAGGAGTACTTACTTGTTAGGTATACCTTTTAGAAATGATAGCATATGTCGCATCTGCTCTAGTTGAGTTAAACCTTGTACAAAAGTCACTGGGATAAGAAACAAAAACATGAAGACAATGCTAGCCAAAAGAGTTGCTATTCTTCGAATCCAAAGCTGTCGATATGGTATCCATAAGTTTCGCCAATAAACATCATTTGGTTCAGGAGCAAGGTCCGTTACCCATAACATGGGATTTGAAGTCTGCAGGACCTTTGAAGCAACAATTGCTGCATAGCGAGTCTTGAAAAAGACAAACGCAGATGAGCATTCCTGATCAAAAAACAATAGTTAATCCAACTTCAGTATAGATAGCATCTTATTCTTCTTATATGTATTGGGATTACAATCAACCAAAATGATTTAGATTGTCCTATTCGAGTTGATTTGGCAGAGACTCAAGCCTAGTATCTCAAGAAGTGAAGTTAATTTACAAGAATATTGAGAGAAAATATTATTGGAGAATTACCTTTTGGTGGCTACTTATATCTATGCAGTGCAAGTCAGTCCTCCTTTCGTAAAAATTATCAGGGTAAAAGCGAAAAGAATTGGACACTTCTCCACAAAGACCACATCTACAGAGGCCAGATCTGCAAGTATTATCCAGAGCAGTGACTTCAAAGCAGAAAAACTTTTTGTAAGCCTTCTTCACATTAGACTGCAACAGAGATTTCATGGAATAAAAAAGTTTGCTTTAAAGTGGCTGTTTAACTACTCATAATAAAAACGAGTTTCTATAGAAGAGAAAAAAAAGATTTGACTAGGCCCTTAACCAAGTGAAAATGGATAAAAAAAGGAACATAGTAATACCAATCATAAATTAATGAAGATGATCAAGTCTGAGTTTAGCATGAATTCCTTTGCTGAAGCTTATTGAGATCTTCTATAGAGAATTTTGTACCTTGATAACTATAGAGAAGTCCGGTTTATGTCAATCAATAATTGTTTTACGATAAATATTGTGAAAGATAGATCTTCTTGACAGAAATAGATTTTTCTTTCTTTTTTATCTATATGACCCTTATGTATATGTTCTATGTTAGAATGTTAGGAAACTATCAAACCAGGAAACCAATTCAATAAATAACATGGAGATCTTGGTATCAGTCCCATTTCTGCTAGAACAAAAACTAGGATACTATTAGATTTTAGGAATATTGGTCTTGGATATACAAGATGGAAGTCTAATATAAGTGCCCATGCTGAAATGTCAACAAAAAAGGAATAAATTTGTATTTATCATAAAATAGACCACAAAGTTTATGATATATATACTAGAGCCTGGTGGCGAACCCCTAACTAACAAGATGATAAATTGGAGCTGGCAAACATATGCTTCTTATTTCAGTTTTCTGGTATACTTTCAAACATATGCTTCTTAGTTCTTACTTCAGTTTTCTGGTACACTTTCATATCATGATCACCCTCTGGTGTTCTGTATATAATTCAAATATGGACTGAATATGTTGAAGTTCAACCACCAATATGCCCATATCGGTCAAGCTTGTGCATCTTCTCTAAAGGCTACAGATTCAAGATCTAAATAACCAGTTATGGTTCAGGTTTAAGTGACTTTTAACTGTTTGTATGAGGTGATGATAATCAGCAACAGTTTGGAGAAGGGAAGTGGAAGAAGAGAATCCAGAACCAAAAGATAATGTGAGAGCATGATTGCTGAGAAAACTAACCAAAGCACTAATCTTAAACCATGTAAAAATAAAAGTTCTCAATCCACCCTAAATTCCTCTGTCAACTGCGCTGGAGAAAATTAGCAAAAACTCACCTCAAGTACTCCCAAAACACCAAAATATCTACCTGAAAGGACAACCTTACTCTCTATAAGCTCTATGGTCGCAATGCATCACCCAAAGGCATCATCAATGTTTTGCAATACTTCTTGAGGTGAAATAGGTTAGGGCAACTCATAATAGATACAAACTCTAACTATAACCCAAAATAGAGTTAATGACGTTTTGGTCCATGCTGGGTAACATGTAATGTACTTGCATTACTACTTCATCTCTTCATTTACACCTCTAAATGATGCTCCAAAGAGATCCATCTGCTTTTGAACTACTCTACCACTGCACCAAGATTATGTAATCAACATAACTTGCAAATAATTCTATCCACAGAGGACCCTTGAATCTCTCCTGCAATTAACCATCAGATTTGCACTTTTGCCAGTCAATGTTGTTTGATGCATGATATCACTTGAGCTTAATGTATGTATTTACCCCTGCATGTGTCAAAAGGATAGATCTAACTATACAAAGCATTTCTGTAACCTTCTATCATATTGGATCTTTGTAACCAACATAATCAAGCAGGGACAAGGACGATCTATATCACAAGTAAATTGTCATAAAACTGATTTCAATGAGAATTAATGTCTAATTATAATATACAAAAGTGATGGAGTGATTATAGTAGAACGAAGGTTTGTAACTTGAGCACCTATGAACTTGTATTTGCGTAGGGGTTTTAGAATGGATGAGAAAAACTTCAGGTGCAAGAGGAATGAATGCTTCATATCTATCAAGCATAACAAATCTTCGTTTATCTAGTATCAGAATCATCTAATGTGAATATCCAAACATTTATGTACTGATGGGTTTCTCCTCCGTCATTTTGCTCTAAGAAATGTGAATAGTCACCTGCGGCAAAATCTATGGATAATCAAAACATGACGTGAAAGCATTCACTTATAATCTACATGATATTTGTGGCCAAGTGATTGACACAAAATTAAATATAACAGGTTGCCAAACTAACAGTCTAGCATTACCCCATTGATGATGAGAGTAAGCAAGAGCTGGCCCAGAAGACTATCATCTCGTACTAATGTTGAAACTAGACAAGCATGTTGGAACAAAAATAGCATACCATGAAAAATGAGTATATTGAAAAGCGTATTCTGATTAGTTAAGCCCATCAGATCGGTGATGAAATATAGCTGAGTGGATCTAGATGGTAGGGAATAGAAGTTTAAAAAAAAAGGCAGAATGAAGCAAACAAAAAAAAAAACTACTGTTTAGTATCTGAGTGATGAAATGTAGCAATTCAGATTTAGCAATATCATAAATGCATAAAATAAATTTGATCGATACAAGAAACCATATCTACAGAGAACAGTCATTATGAATCCGTTACATTCAAATAACTCTCAAGCATGATATGCCACATGCTAATATACATGTAACAAAGTATAATATCTCATCTGAACATTAAAAACCTCTGAAAAAAATAGTGAATAAAGAGTAAATATACTCACAAAAAAATTCTGCAGTTTTCCCCTTCGACAAATTATTTGATGTCCTAAGTAACTTGATCCATGATAGTGTAGGAAGAAGTTTCTAATAGTATCACCTAAAGGTTCCCCTATTGACTTTGGAATACCACGGACAAGGACTGTAAAATGACTAGGCATTGGAGGCGATCCAGTGATATAATCTAGCTTCATTTTTGAAATACTTTTATACTCCTAAAAATGACAACAAAAAGAAAGTCAATAACTAGGTTACAATAACTTAATCAGAGAAAACAACACTCACAAAAGATTCTTACTAAGTAAAGAAGACTACAAGCTGAACAGGTTATAACATATAAAGCGGCACAGTGGACCCAAAGCCTGCAAAATTTCAAGATGCAGAAACCTTTGTTAAAGTTGAACAGTGAATGATGTAAAAGCTGATAATTTTATCTCAAACTTTCAATTTCACCTAGTAAATTAATTCATTTTTGTGAATAGTTCGTTGAACTATACTTACAGACAAGTAAGAATTGGTTAAAGGAGTAATAAGATAATATTCACAGATCACAAGTAACAAGAGATAGAAACAAACAAATATGGTATGAATTCTTTGCCTTTTCCTTCCTATCATTTAGCTAAACAAAGGTAATTATTTCAATAAAGGGTTTAGCATTATTTGCCTCTTCCTTTCCTATTGCTAAACGAAGATAACACCATCACAGTAATAATCAATATAAAAAAATCAATCAATCACCCTTTATTTTTTTACATAAAATTTTCCAGGAGCCCCTCTAATTCCATAAAAATCACCAATTTGGTAAATTCACATAATCAAAGAGGAGAATCTATCTCTTCTAAACATTTGAATGCCATTAAAGCATTTTCTATTGTATAAATGTTTATCTTATAACATCTGCTCAAGCCACAAAAACATTAATGTCTTCTATTGGAGTTATTTTTTTGAGCTAATAAATATTTTTTGAATCTTTAAATCACTTAATTTGCTTATTATATGTTACTTCAGCTTCCATTGATATACCATGGATAAATTTTGAAAGCATGTATTTTTTGTGCCAACCAACATTGATTGATAAGGTTTTTTTTCTCATCATTCAAAAGTTAATTATTTGTATCCATGACCTCAGACTGAAGTATTGACAAATTGTAGGCAATGTGATTCAGGTGAGAAAAACACTTTGCAATTTATATTCTAGAGATGGTATTTAAGACCAATTTTAAAAAGCAATGTTTTAGCATTCTTGAAAAAAGTAGTATGCGTTCAGTTATACCAAAGATCATTGGGCATGTCTAAAGGTCAATAAAAGATGTGCGAAGAGATAAAATACTGGCAGCACTTACCAGCGGGATCCTGCTTTGACATTGGCAATTGTAAATACTTCTAATGATTCTGCAGATATCTGTGTGTGCTGCATTTCTTTACCAAAATAATTAACGGGAAGCACTCCAAAGACACAAACAAAAGCAGCAATGGAGAAGATACGCAAGCTGAGGAGTAATATATAGAGAGAGAGACCAGGAAGTGCAACTTAACTTCAGGATTTCAGTATACAAATGACAAAATGAATAAATTTCTGATTGAAGTGAAATAGAGATATGATACTCTTCATAGCACAATACATGAATAGCATTATATGTTGGTGGTATCATGATAAGAAAAATAAAATAAAATAAATCATTATCATGTCTTATTAAAAAACATCTAGTGAATTAAAGAAACTTTTTGAACTTATTTACAGAAGATTTATGAACTCTGAAATACTTAATTATGTTCATGGATTGAAGCAATAATAGCTAATCTTATCTAAGGAACTAACTTTGAGGGGCAATCAAAATTAGGAACTATGATGTATCTAATAGTCATATATACATTGAAATTCATATTTGATGAACTACTTGACAAAATTTTAAGTTATATGCATTTGTTTTCAAATTTGTATGTTTTTATCCAAAACAAAACAAGTGGCATACAGTCACCTGATATATATCAAAAGAGCTTAATAAAGCCATACTCAAGTAGTTTCCAAATCATAAAAAAAGATGCTAGAGAGAAGAAGTAAAATGATTTGCTGGAGAGCATAAACTAAAAGACCAACTACAGTACCTATCTATATCAGAGACCTGCACCTCTAGAAGATATCTGTATTTCTTGTATCCATGAGGCTCAATATTTTTTGATGTTTCAATTTTTCTTAAGATCAATTTGTGAAACTTATTACACTTAATAAAAATTATGTATAGGGAAGTCATCCTTCATTTTTCTTCAGAAAACTATTCTTTAAGGAAATTCTTAATTAACTTTGGATAAATTTATCATATGAGGCACATATTATGAGAATTAATCAGATTTAAGTTCGCCCGCTGCCCCTATCATAGCTATAGGACTAAAGATTTAGAATTTATAGAATCTTAGGATCTACAATGACGAATTGTCAAGCTCATAGACTCATGAACAACTAGGTTTAAATTGGGTTTTCAGAAAAACCCGATCGGATTGATTCAGGGTATTAAAAACCTGAACAGGAACTGCATTGATAATTTATACCCACCCATCCACCCACCTACCCACCCCTGAAAAAGTCAGTTTTGGGATTTCCCAAGTTAGTTACCGATGCATTGTCCATGAGGGAGTTCATCTCTCATGGCACAAGCATTTTGGACCTTTCCAGTTCCACCTACGATAAAAATTTGGCTTGGATTGTTCTCATAGGCAAACTTCACAACAAGTTCATGTTTCACCAAATACCATTCCTGACAAAGCTAGCAAATTTTATGGATAATACTCTAATACATTCACATCTTCCTTTTGCAACATAACACAATCTTGGCAATACATGTGGCACACTTCAAAATTAGGAACAAATTAGAAATTTCATTTTAAAATTTAAAGTATATATTGAAATTGCTAAAAGTTTTCTCATAGTTTGAGAGATAATTAGACCCTTTAAAAATTAGTTAAAATTTTAGTGATAAAATGCATTTCTTAGACACTTGGTTTAATTGAGTCTATAAAAAGGATTAGGATCCCATAATATGTTCATTTTGATAATATTATTATTCCTTCTCGTTCCGGAGTTGAGTTTTGAGCAGCACAATTTGTTAGTTCTGCATCAACATGACACTCCTAAATAACAATGTTGAACGAGGAGGTTCTTTATGGTATATTTTCATGAGGTTTAGATAAGATTCATATTTGAATCAAGAAGGCATTCATCTTGGATCGACTTGGTCCCTAAGAAACATATGAAATTGCTAACTCATTTTAGGAGAAAAGTAACCTAACATATATAAGATTCATATACTTTTCATTCCACATGCAAGAAAAAATCCCAAAACATACGGGATTATCTACTATGTAAAGCAATGTTCAAAATCTCATGTCATGTTGGTTAGCATGAGAGAAATTTTTTGTTTTGTCTGCCAATTGGTACATGAGATCTTCAATACAGCAAGCGATGACAACTCACAAGAAGCTCCTCCTTTGCATCACGATCATTTTGCGTTGGCTCATCCTCAATGCTAGAAGTCGTGATGCAAGAATCTCCACACCCAACCTCCTCAATGTTGAAACCCTAGTTTCCTCCTCCTCTAGTATCGGCTTGTGTGTCGTGACTCACGTTTCCCAGCACTATGTTTCTCCACTACAAATAAGCTTTCTCATCTCCTAACCCTCCTCTTTCTCTTCATTCAACTAATGTTCTTCCTCCACTCCTTCCTCCATCTTCTTATTAGGTACACCTCCGACACCGATACTTGGTGCCAAAAGCATTTCTTGAGCCGACCAAGAACCGAAACCCATCTCAATATTTCAATCCTTGATGTAAAATAATAATTTGGGATAATCACCAAAAAAATTAGAAAGTGCAGTTAGAATCACCTGAAAACAAAAATTCTAAGGAAGACCACAGCATCCAGGCCACCAATAGAGAGGATTTCTTCTTCTGTTAGTCCCCAAGCTTTCACTATCCAGCTAGGAGATGGCGCAAATCTTTCCAAATTGAAAGCATCCAGATAATTATTATTTTTCCGTGCGAGCTGCCGACCAAAGTACACATAGAGAAAACTAGGTTGTTTTCTCAAGATTGAATATAGTGACAAGTAAACTGTACAGAGACCAATGTTTATGCCTGCAGATGTCAGGAGGGCAGAGAGATTCATCTCTGCCTTGTGATCATGACAGCATCAAATAATTGCCCAACACCGTAGTAGCTTCTAGATAAACCTATATCATCATGTAAAAAGACATTGATTTTGTAACCAATTATCTTATAATTTTGATGGAAAATAATTGTCAGCGTGCACGGTTAAAATAATTTAACATCTTCCTTCAAACTAGAGTGGTTTCATGAGCTACAGATTAATCTAATGGGATAGGAGCTTAATCATGTGAGCATAAATATACGACACCAAATTGAAAATTGATTCCTTCGGCCTATCCTATTGCATTTGAAAAGCATATAAAAGAAAAAAGGTCCAACAACTCAAATTACACTTTTGGCAGAATTAACCAGTTATTAGAACAATTAGTTAATCAGCAAATGAAGATCACCAATCATAACAACAAAATCAAATTTTTAGCAAAAAAATAAAATCAAAATTTTCGAAGTTTCAAGTAATAGAATTTTTTCGAAAAAGAAATACAACACCTTTTCTGGTTACTAACCAGCGCTAGAATTAGACGCTATCTAATCCAACAAAGCCTCCATATCTACCGTGAAATTAGAACAATTGATGACTAGATGACCCCCCAAACAAGGACCGATCACACAATGTTCGCTCGGAACGAACCTTTTCTTCTCCAAGAAGAGCGCGCTTAGGTCTCGATCGCCACCAGAACAACAACCCTAAACACACATCAAGGTGCGAGAAGCGAGAGAAACAGGCGTATCGACGCCGATTTCGCCAGGCGAAGATGCGAAAGGCGAAAGAATGGCCGGCGAAGAGGAAACGGGAAGCATGGAAGAGATCGGAGCGACGCGACGGGAAAACGAGCCGTGGGGCGAGAAGGGAACGAGAAGACGCCAGTTGAGTTGGCGCTCTCTCGCGCATATGAATCGATGCAAAAATAACCACTGGTCGTTTCTTTCTTACCAATTTAGTTACCATCAGATAGGTGACCGGTACGTTGGTGGCCCACATTAATCCCGCCCAATAATCCTGATGGGTAATTGTTTTAAATTTATTTTTATTTTTTATTAAAATAACTTAATTGATAATTCAATTTTTATGCATTTAAATCGGAGATAATTATAGCGGGCCGCCGGATTGGCCCGCCCCGCCTAATTTAGATGGATTAATTAAAATTTTATCAATCCTATTTTAAGATGGATTGATAAGGATTGGCTCGCCTAGGCCTGTGACCCACGTGGGTTGACCCGCGACGGGCTTGGGTTGGCCCGCCTAGGGCCGCGACCCGCGTGGGTTGGCCCGCGACGGACTTGGGTTGGCCCGCGACGGGCTTGGGTTGACCCGCGAATTGAGAAAATTTATTTATTTATCTTAATTTTAAAATTAAAGTAAAAAATTTAATAAATTAGTGGGTTTGATCAATTTAAATTATAATTCAAGTTTAAAAATTATAATTCAAACTTAAAATTCACTTTCAACTTAAATTATAATTTAAATTTAAAATTTTTATTATTTTCAATATTTTTTATTTTTTAATAGTCCGTGAGTTGGTCCGCCTAACCCGCGGCCCACCTTAAGTTGGGTTGGATTGGAGATTTTTCAATCCGTCAAGTTGGTGAGTTGGCCCGTCCCACCCCGCCATATGATGGACCTGTCATTAGTTGGTCCGTCCCGTCATGAATTGATCCATTTGACAATTCTAGAGATAATTCATATAAAAAAATAGTGTGGAATGTTATTTTAATAATTAATAATAATAAATTAATAAATTAATATACCAACAACGGTTCATGGAGGGAATCGCGCTGTTGATATTAATTATTCCTTTCACACGAGATTCATATTATATTTTATGCATTTCCAACATCACGAGCGCATAGTTTAAGCTCTGCGAATTCTACAGCGCCTCTATATATTCTCGAGCAACAGTGCAGAGCTTGGCAAACAATGCCGTCGCTCCGATCGTCGTCTCTATCCCTAATCCATCTTCTCCGGCCATGTCTCCTCCTCCTCCTCTGCTCGCTTTCCTCTCTCTCTGCCTCCGTCGTCACCCACCTCCCCGGCTACCAGGGACCTCTGCCCTTTCATATGGAGACGGGGTATGCGAACGCCTTGCAGGATTAAGCTTCATATTTGCCTTTTGACTACTGCGTGCGTTTTCCTAAAGCGACGGTCTCTTTGCGTACGTAGCTATGTCTCAGTGGACGAAGAAAGGGGAGCGGAGCTGTTCTACTATTTCGTAAGGTCGGAGGGGAAGCCAGAGGACGATCCCCTCCTTCTTTGGCTTTCGGGTGGACCCGGATGCTCTTCTTTCTCTGCTTTAGCCTTTGAAGTAGGTAAGTGAGGGTTCTTCTAATTGACGGGATCAGCATTTTTGATATCATTATTATGGTTTTTGGTATAGGCATTAAATCAGCGATGGAAATAATTATCCTTCTCTGCCATTTTGAAAGATCATGCATATCAGTAATAATGTTCTTAGAATGTTGAATGCGTGTAGTAGAATCTTTATCTTGTGTGGTGAAAATAGTCTGAACGAGGGCAATCTCATCCAACACAAAAATGGCAAACACACACACCACAATAATTGAATGCAAGAGCAATATCACGTGATTCAGCTTAAGTTTAAGTAAATAGAGAATCTATTGAATTTCTATGATATGAGAGAAAAAGTTTATAGTTACCTACTTAAGTTTAGAGACATTATGTATAACAAAGTCCTCTCGCCAGTAACTCTCCAGATTTCAAAAGTTTACTATGAGAAGAAATTACTCAATTTATTTTCGTCCACAATAGCCACTGCATATGTCTGCAAGTGTCATCCCAACGCTAGAACACAAAATGAGTTAAAGAATCATAGCCATGAAAAATCAGGCTGAAAACACTGTTTATTTCATTGTTAGAGTGTTTTTTTGAGTTTGTATGGATATAGATGTGAATACTTTGTCTCATTTTTACATATCATGTGTGGGAAAAAGAACAAGGTACTCTGAAGCCTTTCCAAATGTTCTACATTTTCTGCATCTGCACATGAGAGCATCTACCTCTTTTGGTCATTGAGTTTTTTTCCCCCTTCTAAAGTGCAAATCTCCTTTTGTCTTAGTGATCAAATACTATGCAATGGGTGATTCAGAACAGAATCAGTTGATTCACTGCATTAGAGCTCAATAAAAGTACATGTTATATAACATTGGACCAGGTCTTATAGTTATTTGGAAATTAATTCAATTAGTTCCTTCCTAGCTATGAACTCCTTTAATATTTAGTTGGTTGTCACTTGTTCGAATCTTTGTTTTTTTCTGAGAGAACAAAAGGTAACTTGCCCGTTGAAGATATTAGATCGAGTGAACATCTATTTCTTAGAAAACAAATTGATTAAAAACAATATGGCTTTGTCCAATCAGCCAATAGTGATGACATCTTAGGTAACCATTGGATGACCATTACAAGAATACTTGTCTCTCATGTCAAATAATTGGGAATTTCTCTCATGTCATCCAAGCCAAATTTGGCACAAGCAAATATCCTTAATAGCTCAAGAGAATGTTGTTTGCGCGCCTGAACCAAGGAGTTCTCTTATGAAAGGGAAGCTAGGGAGGGAGTTATTAGTTGCTAACCTACAAAGTCAAACATACAAATGTCCATTTGCCACTCTCAAAATATGTTGGATTGCAGAGTGTTTTCTCCAATGAAACTTCGATGACCCTGGAAGCTAACCAATTCCACACTATATGATCAAATATCAATACTGAGCTTTGGAAGAATGAAGGTTCCATGGGCTCAGCATATATTGTTAAACCCTTACAAATCATCTCCAAGAAGAGGTTGTACACTGATGACTACTTGCATGCTCTCAGTGCAATCTCTGAAAAGTTGCATACCCAAATATTTTGAAGCATGATCAGTCTTTCTTGTTTTTTGTTAATTAATTTCAATCTTTACATCTTTTTTCTGAGCCTCTACAGGTTATCTTTGTAGGTCCGGTAACATTTACAACTAAGGAATATGATGAAAACTTGCCTAAACTAGAACAACGCCCATATGCTTGGACCAAGGTGCGATGTTTACCTCCCATCACTTTCCACATTATTTGTTCTTCCTCATGTTATATCTCTCTAAAACTTATTTGTTTGCAGATTGCAAATATCATTTTTGTAGATTCCCCTGTTGGGACTGGTTTCTCCTTCATTGAAAACCCTGGAGTTGCTTATGACGTGGGGGAGAGGACTTCTATATCCTATCTCTATGATTTCCTTATAAAGGTAGGACTCCCCCACAGAGATGAATAAGAAAATTTACACCTGTTTCTTAAGTTTTGAACCACTCTTTTATGTAGTGGTTGATCGACCGCCCCCAATTCCTCGCTTGTCCTCTTTACATTGTTGGGGAATCACATGCGGGGAGGATTGCTCCAGCTGTTGCTCAATTAATAGCCGAAGGTGAGTTTATGTCATTTCAAATTACAAAAAAAAACCATGACAAAAGAGTTTCATGCACTAGTATTTATGTAATGACGTTTTTCAATTAACTCTATGTTTGACCTTATTATGGAGCCACTAAGCCATAAAACAAATTATAGTTCACCATGCAACAAATATATTTCCAAATTGACAAACAACACTTTATTTTTCAACTGTCCTCTCAAAAAAATCTTTGTTAGCACTTAACCACCTCCAATATTCACCCTAAGAACATCACTATTAGCTATTATAGGAATTGCCAAAATGCCTCTTATTTTCTATTATAAGGTGATGAAAAAGATAGTAATCACAAAGTAGTTTTTACCCAACCTTTGCCTCACATCTTGTTTATTCAATCTCCCTCCTTGTTATCGTTGGTTATTATTGCCTTAAAAATTGATTGAACACAATACATGTGCGAGAGCAAGCATAATTCTCGGTACGATGTAGGCAAAGGCTTTAACTGGATTGGGATGCTCATAGCTTAGGTTGACATGATACTCCATTGGTTGTTCATTGAGTAGCCTAGCCTTAAATAGGTTGGCAATGCCAAGCTTGAGACACGAATCATGCTCCACAAGTTGTGCTTGACCAAAAGGTCAGACTCTACACTTGTGTGTGGGTCAATTATGACTCACTAAGCTATTTATTCCATAAATTTTCATATAAAATTGTATATACCTTTTAATTTGCTATAAATATTTAGTTTAACATTTTTTAAATTTTTTATTTTTTAAAATTTTATAATTATTTTTTATTATTAAATTCTCGGCCCAACAAGCTTGCTTGTGCACAACCATGCCCGAGCTCATGCAAGTCTTGGGGTGGCATTATTTTGGTTGTGCCAGCTAGGGCATTCCATTGAACAACCCATTGACATCTCTAGCATTAAGGAGGGAAAGAAGAAAGACAAGCGGTGGAGAGGAGAAAGAATATGTGGTTGGTGGGAGCAAGAAAGGAATACACAAAGAAAGGAGGGAAAATAAAAAGTACAATCTCATTTTGTCTGGAATTTAGGCATATTTTTGTAATATACCATTGGACAATGGCAAAGACACTAAGGTTGGTAGCAAATGTGGCTTAGTGCTAGCATCAGATCTTTGGGGAATTCTCATGCGTTGATATGAAAATTGACCTTACCACATGTGAGCGTTGATTTTCTCTTTAACTTACATATGGTCTTTTGCTTCATTTTTGCCCCCAAATGCTGGATGCCACTCATGTTTGAATCAACATGGGACATACTTTTGCCTACAATAAGTGCAAATGGGCCAAATCTGAGGGTTCCTGAAGTAACTAAGAAAAAGAAACTTGTGATTATGTGCCATGCAAATCGTGGATGCACATGGTTTATTTCAGGTATGTGAGGATCCTTGGATTGAATTGATGGGATAATTGAAAAAACAATCATCAAAATCATGAGTCAAATTGGCTTTTTATGAGTTTTAACAGTCAAACCGATAGCAAATGCAATTTGAAAACCTACCCTTTAACTATACAGTCATTACTTGAACTATTACTTCTATGTGCAGGATCTCCAATTTATGATGCCAATATGTTGCTTGTATTTAATTAGGTATTAATTCTGGGAAACAACCACTTCTCAATCTCAAGGTATGTCAATAAGGAAGAAATCAAGTCTTTATCAAGAAGAAAAAACAAAGTAACAAGGTTCCTGATCAGGTGTTTCCTCATCATATATTAGCTATGAATTAGTACTTTTTGAGTTTTGTTGACTTTGTTTCCAAAATATACATATTAGTTCCATTTAATAGTTAGATTTGTAGACATTCCATGCTTTAGATAGTCAACATAAAAGAAACATCCAAAAATTTTTTTAACAATGCATCTACCTACAAGATTGAGAATCTAATACAAAACAATATCAATTTTCCATAGGAAATGAAAAATCAAATCTCGTGATTGTCAAACTACAGAGTTTCCTTTTGAGATCATAAACATAAATTCATAAATTGGTCCTTTTCCAGAATACTTAAACTGTTAGTGATTATGGTAACCAAAGTAAATACTATCATAGTAACTTAGATGTTGATCTTGCAATTGTAAGAATAGAATTCATATTGGGTCAACATTTAGTCTTCTTTTCGTAGGGTTACCTTCTTGGCAATCCATTCACTGGGGAAAGTATTGACATAAATTCTCGTGTACCATTTGCTCATGGAATGGGGATCATATCTGACGAGTTCTACAAGGTATAGATTCTCATGTTTACAAGTCCCAATTTCCAATGTAAATCTTATACATATATAGTCTATCCATGTTTGTCTGCATAGGAAGTTTCAAACCTTGTCTTCCTTGGATTCTTGCAAAGAAATAATCATAACTATATCTGTTTCTTGCAGATGGTACAAAAAAATTGCCGAGGCCAAGACCATAGATATCCTACAACTACGGGGTGTGCTGCCAATATAAAAACTTTTGAAGAGGTTTATTTATGGGCTTATTTGTTATGACCTAATCCACTCATAATTTGCAAACAAAGACTTGATTTATCTCTTTGGTCATATAGATTTGCACTGAGATTAGTATGTTCTATATATTGGACCCTCTCTGTGGTGATGATTCCCCAACACAACTTTCAGTAGGCAAGAATACAAGATCATTGCTGGAGGAGCATATGGGTTTACTTTACCCACCATCTCCTCCTGATTTTACATGCAGAGTAAGAGTTTCTCTCTCTAGTCTCTATTAATCCCTAATTCTGTAAAAGAAAATTGCTTATTGATCCATTAATCATTATGTTTAGAACCTTATATACATTTGTTTATTCTTCTCAAGAAGTGATTATTGATTTAGCCGTGTCTTTTATTCAGAGTTATGCTTATTATCTCTCCTACTTTTGGGCGAACAACAATCTAACACAAGAGGCACTACATGTCAAGAAGGTAACCCTTCATTTTCCATAACTTTTATCACTTTCTTTTTTTGTTGGCTGCAACCTAATTATAATCAAGGAAATGTTCTCTCTGTTGCAGGGAACCTTGGCAGAATGGTTCAGGTGCAACCATTATCTCAGAGATAACTTGTTCAAATATGACCTCCCCCCAAGTAGCTTGCAATACCACCTTAATCTTACTCGTGCAGGTTATAGAGCTTTGGTTTTCAGGTGAATCTGCAAATTATTATCATTGTTAGCCTCTACCATTGATCACCGCTATAATCGATCAAGGATCTGTAACTTGCCATTTTCTATCTACTGAAACAGTGGGGATCATGACATGTATGTGCCATTTCTTGGGACTTACGCATGGATAAAATCTCTCAGTTACCCTGTTATGGAAGAATGGAGATCATGGCATGTTGGAGGACAAGTTGTTGGGTGAGCTTTCTAATGCTTTCACATTGATATATATATGTTTATCTTAATTTTTTTTTTCTCTCCACAGGTACACAAAATCATATTCCAACAATTTGACATTTGCAACTATTAAGGTATTATTTAATCAACCCACATGAATACAATAGGAAAAACATGCAAGAATATGATCAAAGTTGTGGGGTTTGTTGTTTTTGGCAGGGTGCTGGGCACGAAGCTTGCTCATACAAGCCTAAGGAGTGTTTTGCCATGTTCCAGAGGTGGATTTCTGACCAGTCTCTATGATGATGAGGAAGAGGTAGCTTATATTTTCAATTTGAATATTAATGTGTAAAACTAATTTCATTAAAATAAAAATATTGAGATATATTGGCATTTAAAAGATATTGTAGGGAAAAGATATTTTAAATTCAATTTGTAATTTTATCATTGAAACTCCTACTATTGTATATGGTGGAAAAGATGTTTGACAATATGTTCTATGACATTAATAAAGGAAATCAAATAACTTCAATTTGCAGCAATATAAGTCAATTTATTGGCCTCGGATACATTTCATTTTGTCTAGTACTATTCTCATACCCTATCTATGTTGCATGTATTGTAGGCTTTGGGTATTGAGTCGTGCCACCTGACACGACTAGCACATTCCATTGTGATGGAACACCGAGACAAACTAGTTGTCAACACATTTGTATTGTTATAGCTCTATCCCTATATAAGGATAGTCTCCCTGCTGATAACAACATTGGCCACTGCATCATAATGACAACATTAAGGGTGCATAAGGTTGTAATAATAATAATTGTTGAACAAGTTATTAGATAAATGTTGACTCATGATGATGACATAACTAGACTCATGCTGAATGACATAATTGGGTTCATACTAACAAATGAGAAAAATGCATAAAAGCAATAATCCACACAATAGGGAAAATAAAATGAATGAACACTAATAAAATTGTCTCCAATATTGTCATTGACTATCTCTTATCATGACTATCTTGTAATATTTTACCCAAATTGTCATTGACGAAGATCACCTCTATGTTTCTTCTTTCACAATGTTACAATTTTTCAGCTTTATTTTACACAAAAATCAACATAATTTATAAAAGGATTAACGATCCACAATTCACCTGTTAAAAGATATGACATGTATAAAAGTGAATGACTTACAATCTACTTAATACAAGAGTGCATCGTATACAAATATAAAATCAATTCATCTATCGATAAGGATGCATTGTAAATAGTAATGAACAACCCACAATCCACTCACAATAAAGTACATTGTGCGGGGAAACTAAAGGAGAAAGAGAAAGGATTTGAGGATATTCTTCCCTGCTCGAATATTGCATGTGAGGAAAGGGATTGGCCGAAGTTGCTAGCTATAGGCGATGCCAACTTCGATTGCTAGAGGGAAAAGCTTTGTGGTTCCTACGAGGGATCGAGTAAGAAAAGGGGAGATCCTCATCCACTATTGGAGGGAGATGGGCGGCAGTGGTGGCAAGAACTATGTGGACAATGATTGTGGCATCATAAGCAGCAATGATGCAGGTGACGACTACATGGGCCGTGGCGATGGCATGGATGGGAAAGGTTTGGCGTTGAAGGTGGGGAGAGGTGGAGAACACACGAGAGAAATAAGATTGGTTTATTAAAAAAAAATAGTCCAAACATTTTTAGAAATCACAATTAGGTTTTTTTAAATTTAAATAGTATAATATTGTACCTTGTGCAATATGAATTTTTAATTGGTCAAGTCACATGTATCGATTGACATGGTTGACATGCTCTATGATTGAAGGAATGAATCTGTTTTCTTGTGGCAAACATATACCATTGCATGTTGAAAGAGTTGTTGAGAGACATACTTCTATCTTGCATAACACTTCCTCCTTTGTTTTCGAATCATCTCCTTATATATTAATTCCCTAATATCTAATCACTCAAAATATTTGTCATTCAAACATTCAAAACCCAAATTAAAAGCATAATTAAATAGAGGGACAAATTGAGAATCCCAAACGAGAATTGAATGATACCTTTGGCATGATTTATGCTACACCAATGTCTAATTAAAATTAGCAAAGTGATGAAATAGTATTTGACCAAAGACATGATAATGAAAAAACACAACAACTAAAGAGAACACAGACACTATATAGCACACCACGGTTTAGTCTACAGTTTAACCAACTTAACCACTACAAGAGTGGCATGATTAGAGTTACAGCAATGTCTTGTAAAATTAGTAGGGAATTAACCATTAATGACTTTAGCCTTACAGTTTCCTTCTCTATTTCCTCCTTGATATTTAGACATCACCTTCTTGCTCCACCACCCTTGGCACTGTTCGAAAGATACTAACCTTGAACACTAAGTTCACATTATCAATGAGCTCAAAATGACACACATCATCCACTTCTAACTCATTGCACTGTGCAAACTTCTTCCATCCTCCTCCAAACTTGGCTGTATTGGACTGCCAAAGATAGTTTAACTTCCAAATATCGTCATCCACCAGCAACGCCACATTTCTATCACATTGAGGGAGATTTTCAGACGCAAATTTAATTGGAAGCAGCTGAACATTTTCATTAAGGTTAACTGTTAGTAGGAGAAACAAAGAACAATTAAGTTGTTCATGAGTTGAAGACATCAATATCAACTCACTAGAAAGAAGTTTTTGTGAACATTTGTATGCCTCATCACTGCTATGAAAGCTGGACAATTTGGTTTGAGATGCTTGGCCAAACTTAGAGCTTTCTCTTTCTCTTTAGCAGTTGCCGGCCTCCGGTTTAAAGGACCAGACATTGAATATGATCTTTTTTTGCTTAGCCCTGCAACACAGATTTGCTGTTGCTCAAGATTCGAAGGCTCAGCTGCTGCTTCTGCATCATCACTGCTGCACTTGACTAGGTGGAGGAAACAAAGCAAGTGAAAAATATAACAAGTATAATGAACTATTATTTTTCCTGTAAAACTTACTCGAACCATCCATCTGATTCTTTGTTGGAGCAGTTCTCTTGTTTCTCTCAAGCATATTCTTGATGGATGTTGCAAGCTTTGATTTATGGTTTGAAAAATTTGAAATATCTGTAATGTGATGTGCCCCACAGGAGCTGCCTTCAGTATCTTCATTAGAGATTAGTTCTACTTCTGCAGATTCATCCCTTCTTCCTCTATGTGTTCTTGGAGAATGGTTGTCTCTAACAAAGTAAGCATTAATCTTCTCGCAGCCACTCACATCAAAAATCATCACTTTGAAAGTTGCCTCACTAGTGAAATGGAAGACTAGACAATCACCATTTTCTAGCGAATGGTCATTTACAAATGTGTTCCAGCCATCTGTGAGAAATGCATCAAGATTATTTCTCATCAATTTGACATTCCATGTATGGTCACTTGGTGCTACTAATTTGATCACTTGTTCCTGGTCCTTCAATTGTTTGAAGTGCGCTGCAAACTTCCTTGGAATCTTCTGAAAAGTTCTAGTGTAGTATTACTAGTTTATAGAACTACAGAATATCAAAACTGAGAACGAATATTTGTATGTTCTAAATACTGTAACTCTTGACTCATTTTAACAGCAGGATAGCAACTTGTTCAACAAGACATGCAACTGACTTAGCTTTAATAAGACTACACTAATGAATATAATCAGTGTGATAAAAGAATTATAGATGTAAGAACTTGTATCTTCTACTAGAGATCTAGCAAATTGAATCAGAAAGAACAAACTAGAAATTAGTAATAGATGATGTTACTTTTAAATAAAATTAAATTAGTAATATGTTATAATTTCTTGTACTTCATTTACTGTTTTCAGATCTTATGCATAATTAAATACTGTTTTAGTTATCTCTGTTTTTTTATAATCAATTATTCTTGTTTCATTATGATATTGTGTGCTCTTGTACAGATACACTACGAGCATTGTTTAGCATCTTAGTAGCAGTCCTTGAGCCAACAAGAGAGATGTGCTGATGAAATTATTGCATCATCCGAGTGAACATTGTTAGTTATGGGAAGACGATTCATTTGGTGCATGGAAACTGGAAGGTAAGAAAATGTCTAAACAATGAAATCTTTTATATATCAGAACACATTCTAGAATCGTAGCTATCCAATCTTGGATTAGTAATGGCCACTTCAACCATGCATGAAGATAAAAGTCAAAATTTACATATAATTTAAACTTCTACACAACTACTTTCAGTCTAATTAATCACGATAAATTAATTTCCCAAAGGATCATCTTCCATATTTTGCTTATGAGAAGTAGGAAAAGTTAATTCAATTTTTCTTTAATGATCGCATCTACCAAGAGTTAGAAGTATATTTTCTTCCTCTTTACAAAAGATATAAGTTTGGCTGTTTGATTACCAGAGTCATGCAATTTCTTGTAAAACTAATCAGTTGCCTTCATTGCAGCTGAGGCAACTAGCTTTATCACATCTGTCCTGGTCCTGTTTAATGTCTTCGATACTTGTAGAAAAAAGCATTATTGCTCAATGGAAAAACAGTGTTGTTGATCTGATTTAGCTAGTAAATATAAATATATGAACTTGATGAACCTTTCTTTTTCTCCTTGCATGAGAACATCTACAGTAAAATCAAAATATGAATTCCTGATGAACCTTTCTTTTTCTTCTTGAACTAGAACATGTACCGTAGTGAAAACAGTAAAATTGCTGAACATTGAGAGAGTAGGAATAAAAACAGTTTTACAATTACTCACAAGGCTGTTTGAGAAATCATCTTGGAGAATCTTAATAAAACTTTTTCTTGTGTCTTCAAAATATTTCCAGTAGATGTGCTCCTCGAACTTTCTGCAGCTTTGGCATCCTTGCGCCATGTTTCTCCAGAAACCAAGACCAGAGCTGGAACTATCTTCACTTCCCGACTTTCTTCACCAGGTACTTGTTCTTCTTCTTCTTCTTCTTCTTCTTCTTCTTATTTCTGGTTTCTCTGATAAAACTGGGTCGGTTGATGCTTTGACGGGGAACAGTGATCGGAAATAGTCTGTCCTTGATCTCATTAGCTGGTCTTTCTATCTCAGGAAGGGATTTCAAATTCTCACCTAACTCTCTGCATAAAGCTGTTCATTCAACCTCATGTTTCAGAAATGGGGCTGAGTTCTCAGCCTGTTCTGCTCCAAGCCAACCTCCTTGGGAAATAAAAGAACCCCCTCTTTTATGATGCACTGACAACACAGTGAATTTTGTTCACTAATTATCTATACGTTGTTAATTATCAATTTCTGAGATTTGGTTTAAGCAATCCCTCTTTTGTGATTCACTCTAAGTAATAATTAATGTTCAAAATTTAACTCGGAAGTGTATTGATTGATAGGACTAATTTGCAATCTCTGTGAAAACCATGCAAGAAAGTCTAATTGCATTTATTGCACTGTATTATCCCATGCAACAACCGAGAAGATCATACTTATTTGATCAAAACTGGCCTGCTGACGTATATAGATATACTGATGTAATAATGAAATATTTGGATGCAATATATTTGATAAATCATATTTGTTTAATAGTAAAAAATATAAACAGGTTAGCCGAGGGTTGTGGGTCCAGAATAACCGATCCGTGGTGCATCCACGGATTGAGAAGAAATTTTTTTAATTTAAAATTAAAATAAAAAATTTAATGAATTTATGGACTGATCGTGATTTAAATTTAAAAATATTAGTATTTTTTATATTCAAATCCGTAATTCAATTGGAGTTGGATTGTGATATTTCAATCTATCAAATTGAAGGATCGATCCATCCTGCCAGACGGCAAGCCGTTTGACAGCTCTTTCACATCACTTCCAAATCTGAAACGGACTGGACACATTAATCACAATTAACACTTTTAACACGCATTAATGTATATTTAAAATTTTAAATATTCAACAAAATATTATTATGCTATTTTAGTAAAGAAATTTTATCAGATTTAAAAGTTTGAAAAAAAAATAATTTTGTTTGGATGACAAATATAAGAGAAAATGGAATCCGGTAAATTAATATTTTTTTATAATTTAAATATCTAATTCTTTAAATCGATTAATCATAAAATAATGATCTCATAAAAATTTTTAATCATTCATCAAAATAAATTTAAAAAATACTCATGTCAAGTCCATAACGTCGGACTACTTTCACGGCTTTCACTGAGTGCATTGTAACCCATGGGCAAATTGGTATATTTTCAATCAATATGTTGATATGATCTAAATTCATATTATTATGTTATATTTAAAATAAAACTAATATAAGATACTAGGTTTAGAATTTTTTATATATTATATTAAATTAAAAAGAAGATTTAATGATCGTGCTAAATTAATCAATTGGCCCTAGTTTGTATGAATAATTACTTTCAAGAAGTGCTCGAACAATAAATAATGCTAGCTGCTCACAAGTCAAAACGTTAGTCCATCTTTAGTATATATCATGGCAAAACTTTTAATATCTAGAGATAAGTTTTATTTTTTCCCAGAACCATCCAATTTCCTGTTTGTTCACATCCAAAACACTCCTATATTCATTTCCACCTATTTTTCAACCCCTAAAATAAAGGACAGGAAAGAAAACTTTAAAAAACTTGCCTTTACTTTCTTCTATTTTATTTATTTATTTGTAATAATTGAAATAGCCAAACTTCATAAATAAATTTAAAACAAAACTTATACAACCCAATAGGTACCACTGCACACCCTAAAGGCATTCTTCTATCGTAGTTACGTGGCCAAGATGCAGCACATGCTATTAAACCAGAAATCAGTAGAAATACAATCAAATGCAGAAGCCATCGACTCATCTACTAGGAAATTGGAAACTCCACTTCTAAAGGATAGACAAAGCAGTTGAATGAAATTTACGATCACATAATTCAGAAAAGGAAGTATTCCAAGATCGAAAATGAGTCCAGGCAGATGATTTTTTACCCTTCTTAATTATCTACATCAGTCTGATCTATGTTGGCTGAGGTAGAAGCACGAGAGAAGATTCTCAGTCCCAATCTTAACTTATCAAGGTTGACACCATTCTCCACGTGAATGCTTGTCACTCCCATTTTTGAGACCTGAAAAAATGTCACATAGAGCATAGCAGCTGTGAGAAACTGGATGGTTGTTAGTCATGAAGAAATTACTTAGAAATACAAAATAACCTTGCATTAATTTAGTATAAACTAGATTTAGGTAAATTTATGTGATTAAAAAAGAATGTTGAAATCAGCGTGCAGTAGATGGAGGCATTTTTTGAGGATAAATAAAGAAGACTAAAATTGCAGTTGTATTAGAAGAAAATAGAGTTCTTAATGTCGATATCTCTTAAAATACCTTCCTCTTGGTATGACTTTTAAGTTGTGCACAACTATACCTGTTTCACTTGTGCTTAAGTTTAGGATCTACTTGGCAATAAATCAAGGCTATAATATCGTCAAAAAACTACAAAAAAAAAAAAAAAAAGAAGATATATAAACCTGATGCATGCAGAAACGGAATCTAACTTAAGCTAAGTTATATGTCATATTTTTATCTAACAACTAGGAGAGCAAGAGTATCACAGGAAACATCAGCGGACGAAATAGCATGAAGAGAGTATCAGGAAACTGCAAGGCGAAAACAAAATTTGTTATACATAGATGGCGATTTCAACAGAGCGAGTATTTGAAAACAAAATTGTTAATATTTAGAGCGAATGTTATCCAAATATATGCTTAATATTCTTATTATTATCCAAATATTTTAATATTGGATTTCTAAATATTATCCAAATACCTTTGGACTTTTCTTCCTCTCCATTTTTCTCTCCAAGTAAAATTTCCATTAGGGTCCAAATTTTCTCGAATACAAATGAATGACATACATTATCTTGCAAATGAACTTAATAAAATATAATTAGAGGTTATGAACGTCACAAGAATACAAGCACTGATATACTTAAAATTGGGGTTAATTTTGTCTATGCTTCATCTGAGTATCCAATATTAGCTAGGTTAGATAGCCAAGATATTTTTGTCGGTTATCAAGCCTACATGGAATATATTAGATGAAACTAGTAAACTACATGAGTTGATAGTTATATAGATTTTCTGACACCCTCGCTATTATTTATTAGAACTTTACATGCAAAACAGGAGAAAAGTCAAATGAAATTACCTCTTCAATATTTCTGTACTCATCATCAAAGAAAAGCATTGATTTCAATGATATTCCAGTTCTTCTTTGAATCCTCTGAAAATGCTCAGTCTTGTGAGTCCAGCTAGAGAATATTTCCTGAAACAGAAATAGATACATTCTGGTCTGTTAGCATAAAATTTCTACTATAAAGTAGTCTTCACATTATCCTAAAATTCATTGTTCCTTTGTTATTGAATATAATTATACTAACTTGCTGATATAAATTTGAAGAAAGATTAATCTTCCTTTACAAATCATAATAGTTAGCATTTGAATCCAATAAATACCCAGGTATCAAAGATTTAAAAGTCATATGCATATAACCAAAGAACACAACTTGATCATGATGATGATACCAATATAGGCTATTTGATGCATAGAGCGTACGCATACATGGGGTTGATATGTAGCTGCTTGATAACTTTTCTCAAACAGTGTTAGGCAGTTTTAAAAAACACAAAAACCCAAATGAGTTAACAAATCAAGGCAAAATACAACAACAATTGGTCGTATGGAGAGAAATGCTATGATGAATCAGACATGCTACGCATCTCCCTCACTTCAAATATATTATAACCGGTGGAGTTCCAACACAATAATACAAAAAACAAATAGCAAATGGATTGACTAAAAAATGTCACTAATGTCAATCTATCGCTAATATCATGTTTTCTGCAACCATGAGATCAACTCAGACAAATTAAAAATTATACACTTAAAATTGAACTCATGAGCTAGATCATCGTCTATTTATACTTATGTACAAAATATAGTTTTGTCATGTAGATCATGAATTAATTTTTGATGACTAACCTGAGCAACAAACATGGATTGGATGCCCAATTTCTGAAGGAATGTTTTAGCTATATCAGGAGTCGGAGATCGAGAAGCAATTGCCACATCAATGCCTTTATCCTTAAGTGCGTATAAGATACCCTTAGCATGTGGATAGAGAGACGGCATTTCCCTTTTGGAGCGGCATTCGCTGGAAAATAATCAGAAAATGAACATGAGATTGATTTAAAACATATAAAATGCTGTTGAATCCCAACCTCAATTTTGAATTGCCCATTTGCTAAATCCACTAACAATGTTGTAAGCACACTTTCCCTTAAAAGCATTTGGTTTGAACAAAGGTTATTATATAGAAAAATAGTAGCAAAAAGAAATTTGAAGTGATTAAATGCATATGCAGACTGGCTTATCCTACGTGATTAACATATTGCTAGGTCATCTGTTTGACAAATTTTGTATAATATTTTTTCTTTTGGCTTCTTTCCATTCCCTGGAGTATCTCTCATTAAGGCCAGGTAACCAACACAGCATTGTATTATCAAAGAAGATCCCCTAATAATGACAGATTTTAGATAACACAGAAACTAACATACAGTAAAGTCATTCAAGTAAATGAAACCATCACAGATTAAGAAATCTCTATATGCCCAGAAACACGTTTTAGTACAGCAGGGAATATTATAACAAAGATTGCATGAAATTACTGAAGTGTCACAATTCTTGTCACTTAAGTCTTAACAAAAGCATCATTCTAGATACCATTCAGGGCATTGCTTGATGCAAACAACATAACATACAAATTGAATAATTTTCTGAAAAGGAAATTATAAAATTTATGTTAGAAATAAATTTGAAGGTTTTCTTATCAAAAGAAGATAGCATGGCCTAACCAAATGAGTTGGATACAGAAGAATCCACATGCTTGAGCATGCTCTAAAGTCAGCATTAGACTAAATAAACAAGGAGGGATAACATTCTCAGCCCAGTTTGTCAGGCAAGAGACAGAATGAACTGGGCTGAGATTCCATGGATGACCTCAACCTGACACAAGCATAGTCCTAGTGCCCAGGCCAGCCCTAATGGGCCAGAAAGAATACTATAAAAAATTAAATATAATATTATGAAAAATTGAAAAAAAATAATTAATTTTAAAAAGTTACATGATTTAAGAATAAAATTTTAAAAAAGTTACATATGAACACGAACACAAAGATTGGCAGATGGTGCTTCAATCTTCATGCTGGAGCACTGTCAAGAAATGTTGCTCTTGTACAGCCCCATCATATATGGAATTTGATGTTGTGGTGAATGACTAATAGCCAATTTAATAGCAATAGATAATCCAATAAAAGACTTAGAGTTGCCTAGTGAGCGCTTGACAGCCGTGAAAGGGACATGTCAACAAACTCTTAAACTCTGGTCAACAAGATATACTGCCCCCCATAGAGTCACTATCTAGATAGCATGATAGATCATTATCAATGCAACTCCAAGGAAAGAGGTAAGAGAGTGTCTTTGACCAAGGACTTGGTTCTATTGTACAACAAGTGTTAATATTTGAGGATCATGAAACCGTGGTGTAAACCATAAGTTGCAATATAACCTTAGCTTTACGCTCCACCTACCATGATCCTTCATTGTCCTGGCATTGTAAGCAACATACTCATGCCCTCATCTATGATGTTGGCGTAACTTAGATATCCAACAATATATGGTAAAATATGAGAGAATGAGGAAACAATAATTGGCATTAGAAATGTAGAATATATAGATTAGAGAATGAGAAAAAACACTCTAGAATTGAGATATGAACAATGAGTGAGAAATCAATAATAAATTTGGACAAATAATGGAGTGGAAAGGGAACTATTTGTATCAGAATTTTAATTATTTTTCAATGTTTTCTATTTTTTCGAATTATTTTATTAATAAAAGACTAAGATACTGCCATGATTTTATTAAAAAGTAGGGACGTTATGGATACTTGAGGCAAAAGAGTACTTTGGGCATGAGCTTGGGTCATCCCAAGCACACAAGTTGAACTCGTCCCAAGCCAAGGTATGTGCCTGACTGATCCCAAAATTGAGCCAAGGAGCCCGCATTTCATGCCCACCCATGTCCGTGTCATGCCCTAACCTGGCCCGGCATCAAGCAATGCCGAACCTAACACATTGACTGGCGAACTACCACCCAGCCTAGGCCGCAGCCCGGTTGCCGTTATTCGGATTCGGCCATGCCTGTCAAGGCCCATTTCGTGATCAGCGCTTCTAACTGCAAATTGTCAATCTCTGAACAAATCTTTTCTCCATCGGAATTTCCTGACGAACCCCAAGGAATTTCTCGATCACTATCTTTGGCACATGCCCAATATAGCAAAGTGTCTGCTCAAACTTGCCAGGAACTCCCAAATCGCCTCTCTAACTTCGTCAAAGATCAGGCCGCTGCTGCGACAAACCGCAACAAAAGCGACTCTTCACTCTCTCAAAAATAACTTCTAAAATTCACACATTATTTTGAGAAACCAAAGATAATTACGATCGATAGCATAAAGAACACGGAGATCAACAACCAACGATCGCAATCGCGCATGTCGAAGAAACAGATCAAACGGATCAGAAGCACATCAAGAAGAAGGTTGGGATGCGGGCTCACTCACCAATAGAAAGGCCAGAGGGTGTAATCGAGATCGAAGACGACCAGTTTGGGGAGCGCTTGGAAGAGGCCGAGGGTTCGAAGAGCCTCCTCCTTCACCCGCTCTTCTCCCATGGTTTCTTCTGCTCGACTTCCAAAGAGAGAGATGCTTGGGAGAGCACGGCAACGGGGCCCCAATCTATTTATAGGTCGCTGGTGACCAGGAGAACAATAATCAGGCAAAATTTATTAAATGCCATTTAAAAAACATTTTGTTTTGGGCAAATTGTCCTTCCCCCCCTCTTTTTCCCATAATTACCATACAAGCCCCTACTTTTAAAAAATAAACTTGCCGCCAAGCTTCAGAGGAACATGAGACCTGGATGCTTTGGAGGAATTGGTGTTCATCATATATGTGAGTTTAAATTGATTCAATTGTCACACCTAATCTTCACCCGAAACAACCTTGTCTCGGTCGATGCGATGGAGGATCTACGGTGCCGAAACAAAGCCGTAAACCTAATTCACCCTGAAGGAATTTAAAGAGAGAAAGCAAACCTTCAAGACAGATTCATCTGAATCCGAGTACTCTTTCGCCTACTTTTGGCTTCTTGTTACAAAGCTAATGATTCTCTACATTTGAATTGAAGAGAAGGCAGCCCTAGAAAGATTGCATCTAACATAATCATCAGAAACATCTCAACAACAAATTCTCACACTCACAAGATCATTCTTCACACAGATCAGTACCACCATGACCATGCCTTAGAAAAGACGACATTTCGCCCTCAAATCATACGGCACAAGCGATTCAACTTTACCTGATTTCTAGAACTTCTACCACTCTTGATACACAAAGAATACAATCAAACCACAGCAATCGACAATGTTGAAACATCAGCAGGGCTCTTCATCAATGGCTTGGTTTCCTGTCATGCACCACATCCACAGCAATAGTTTGGTGTCTTTCTGATGACATCAATGTATGAACACTGCTTTTTTCTCTTTGATGAGTGTAAACTTCTACAGAGATGTAAATTGATCAAGCGGCGACGACTGGATCCTGCAGTTGAAACGGAAAGGCCACAGTTAGTGAAGATAATGGTGGCAAAACAACAAAATTAAATCAGCAGAGTATAGTTTTCTTATACAACTGCATTTAATGGAATCATATCTTTGAAGATGCAAAAGAATGGAGTTTTGCGTTACTAAAGAAAGGCACGATAAACTAGTCTTAGGATTCGTAAAGGTCGACACTACTAAAGAAAATGATGCATCAAATCAGGCATGCAGTTTCTCATGCCTGATCGAACAGATGATACGTTAAAGATGTTTGATCAAACCTATGAGAATCATAGTAACCTTATCCATTTATTTCTATGAGCCAAAGGCATTGCAATGAAAATACTGAATCAAACAGACAAATTTACAGGTTAATCCTAGATGATCTGCTACAAAGTTACTTCTGATATAAATTTCAGCTATCAATTAACGAACCAACAGCATGTTGATGTCTAATAATGCACCCAACAAGTTCATTAGGTACTTAACCTCATTCAAGGTTTATTTATTACTAGAAGGCATAAGAAACAAGCAGTTTCCTCTCATTGATGCTATTATTGATAGATTGGGCAAGAGTGATTCTAGAGCAACATCAGTAAACGATTAGAGTAGAATTATTAAAAGGCTTCAAAATTGATACTACAAGGTGCTAGAGACATTGGTTTGAAGTAATGAGGACATATTAGGAAACAATAATTCTCATCTCCCTCAATGAAATCACCTAACAAATCCTAAGGTTCCTCTCTAAACCAATGTAATGAGATTATATTTAGAAATAGTTTAAAGTAACCCACCTGTCAACGACATCTTCCATAAACGATTTTAACTATCAACATATCAGCTATAGCAAGACTATGCGAGTGATTTCAGGTTTTGATGTTCAAAAGTAGTTCAAATTAATAGTTATGAAGTTTAAACTTTAAATATGAAACAAGTAGGATACACTACCTTTGCTGTTAAATTTGAGACTGCCAATTGAAACTTTTCCTTGGTTCTAGCGCCTGCTATATGACCAGCCTTTGCTACCTTTCCAAAAGCACCATTTAACCAAGACGTTCCAGCAGATACGTACCTGGACTCTCAGCCAAAATACATCAGCAATAGAATGATAGTTTAAGACCCACTTTCTACTATATCCATGAGAATTAAGAATACTTAAACAATACTAAAATATAGAAGCAATGCACATGGCACTCAACATAAAGTTATGCCTAACTTCAGAAATTTGAATGGAACTATCTTCTAAAGATGGTTCTCTACCCTATAATATACTAAAAACATCACCAAAATAAGACTTGAATTAGTCTTACTAGTACCAGACAAGATGCTCAACACTAAAGTATGGATTAAATTTGCCAGCATTTTGGACATTGAATAACAGCAATGAAACATTAGTCAATGTTATTATTAGAAGATGATTAGGGAGGCCAAATTCCATGTGATAACAAATGATTTATTTAATTTGCACACTAATAATGTTATAGCATTGGAGTGATAAGATTTATGTAGCCAATCCCAAGTAGTTGGGAGTGACACGGTTTGATGATGAATACCAGAAAATAGTAACAAATGGGCAATGAAACAGCTAAGGTAAATGAAGAATGGAATGTAATCAAGGTTCTAAAAGCAAAGTATGTAAATAGCATGCAATCAAGTAATCACCTAATGCATATATACATTAGATAGGCAACAGGCCTAAGCATATTCAAATAGAAATAGTTATATTAAAGAAATATATAATTTAAATAGTTGTCAAGCACGTAATCAATAAAAATAATCATCTGAAGAAGTTTCAGATAATAGAACATAAATAAGTTTTAAGCTTCTAGCAATTGCCAATATATAAACAATTTGTTAATGCCTATGCAGAAAAAAATTATAGAATTCAAGAGCAAAGAGGCATGCCAAAGGGTAAAGTGCTGGTAAAGTGGAGCCTCGATGCACTACATAATATGTTGGAATGATATTCATGGATATCTGTTACAGTTACCCAATTTCTATTGTAATCTGATTTGGCTTTGTATGCTGTAGACTCACTATAAGATGGGGGTGAACCTTCTTGTGTTTGTTCTGATGACAATAAAATATTTTGTGTGATCCTGGACAATGTAAATATTCAAACCCATGAAAAAACCATGTCAAATTATCTTGTTCAATCTAGTTTGTACAGATTTTCTTGTTCTCACTCATATATGCAATGGAACTGACTGATTCTGAAAGAAAGGATTCAAAAGGTTTAGAAAGTAAAGACCAATTAAATGAAAAGGCCACAAAAAAATATGTTATTTTGTAAGGATAATTCCACCAAACCCTTTCTCCAATCGTAAAGAAGTTGCATGATGCTATAATTGCAGGAGAACAAATAGGAATATGCCTTCAACCAGAAAGAAGAAAATATATTTACTTGTTCCACTAGACCATAAATATCTCTCAAAAATTCTCAAATTTTTTTAGTCAAAGCAGAATTTATTTTCTCTTCCTTTTGCTACAATTTAGTTTATAAGAAAGTGTGGCAAAAACTTATGCTGCAGATAACACAACTACCTGTTGGTCTTCACCGCTGTGCCTGTGTTATTCAGCTTGCGCTCTGCTGCAATTATTGCAGCCATTGTCTTATCAGACACATGTAGCTTTTGATCCACAGATTTCACTTTCTCATTGACAATAGATATTCCAACATTAAATTTCTCTGAAAGGCCAACACGCCTATCAAAAGAAATAACCCTTTCAGATGCAGTAGCTGATAATCTATGCTTCTCGTCAAATGCCTTAGCTTTGCTGAAAGCATCTTGTTTGAGGGCTGAACCCTTTGCTAGAACAGTCGATACAACAACATGAGCTTTATTTACATAGTCTTGTCCAGCACTTGGACTACTTCTACCACCCTACATGGAGCAACCGGGTTACTCGTTGCAATAATATCATATAAATTAGAGCTTTGAGTAAAACATTGTATTGTTGTTTACACACACCTCAATATTTGTCATGGAGTCAGGGATTGCAATTTCTGCCTCATTTAATGCAACTTGCTGCATGAAAGGAAATTAACAAGTGAAACAGCCACAAAATAACTATGTACCTATAAAGTCTTCAAAAAAATTAAACATTAAACAATACCTCCTCAATTGCAGGAACATAATTTTCAACAGAAGCTATGTTGACAACTCGGTCAACAATAGTGGCTCCCTACAGACAAACAACAAGCATAACAGACCATTAATTTGATGAAGAACCAATATTTTAACAGCTGTAAATGATTAAATGAATAACATTTGCAATCAAAGCAATAGCACTCAAAATTCCATGTGTTAAATTATTTCAGAAGTAGGAAACTCAAAAGTCAATCTTTAAATATGTTTTCACAAGTTAGACACATCAAAAACACCTTTCAACTGGATAATCAAGAAGTGTTTATTCCATTGTTTTTTCCAAATTTCTGATTCTCAGAATTTTTTTCATGCCTTAGAAAATTTTTACATGTTAAAATACACAATTTTCCTATTTAATTGAGAATAGGTGCAAAGTTGTCAAAGTATCATGAATCGCTTTAAATAAATTTTGAACCATGAACCTTATTAAATCATAAGGTTAATATAAAATTAAAAATATGTTTTTTCAAAAAAAAATCTATCTCACTTGGAATTATTTTTACATCTTAAAAAAGCAAACTAATACTGATTCATACAATGATGTATAGGTTCAAATCTATAATTACAATATACAAATTAATATTTATCTTATTTCTTTATGAAATAAATGGGCAATATGACATTTCACATTCAATACTTCTTAGCATTAGAAAATCATTCGACTCCACCCTTGTGGCCAACTTCAAGTTTGTATGACATTGATATGGTGGAAGAGAGAAACAGGAATGCAACAACCATGCCACGTAAAGAGAGGATGACTTTGATGCCACAAAACTTCTGAGTCGGCAATGGTTCCACCCTCATTGTTGTGTTGTTGTCTTAATGTACAACAACTTCTTCCTGATCACGATTGGGTATTGACTCATCAACACTTCAACCCTCATCATTGTTCTCATGCCTTAGTGTGGCATAGCTTCTACTCTAACACTATTGGGTGTCAGCTTCATCTTGGCTATCACCCACTCCATGCTTCCATGTGAAAAGATTTTTCTTCTGTCTCTAACCTCTCCACTTTGTCTATCACATAACAAAAAAAAAAAAAATCTTCCTTAGTATATATTGAGTTTAATACAATGCCTAATGGGTTATGTTTACTTCTAAGAGTTGAACTTGATTTTAGATGATGCAATTGAAAGGGACAAGATATAACACTTGAAAACATTGTTTAGTAAGAAAAATTGAATCACAAATTAAGATCACTAACATCACAACCATCTCCACAATATATCACAACTAAAGTCTCAAGTGGTATCGAATCCAAGAAAGTTAATCTATGCAAAGGATGTAATCATAATCCAGCAAAAAAGCTGAGATGACCAGTAGCAATACTGGATGTGTAACACTCATCGTCTTCATCTACCATTTCATCATTATTCTCTCGAGGGAATTGTTTTGCTGGAAGTATTTACATCTTAACTAGCTTTCCACTTGCTATCATTTTGTTGCTTGACTCCTTTCCTCCTCAACTCCATTCCATTAACACTACAGAAGATACCCCATGAAAGCAACATCACCTACTAAGTGAAATGGAAGTTTTGTACATTGTGAGTGCTTCAATATGCCTAAGTAAATCACCTAGATTATGCAAATGAAGGAAGTTTTGAATAAACATACACATACGAGTAAATGAAAGCCTTTATAATCAAACCATAGTGTTCAGATACTCCTACCAATTACACCATTTTTACACACCTTTTCCAATTTAGTCAGCACACTTTTAGTCGAGTGAAGGTAGATACTATTAGTAATCTTTCCCAGTTAAGAAGATACTTTATGGAAGTGGAACTAAACTCAGTATTCAGAATAAGAGGCAAAATTATGAGTCTTCGCCTCCAATGATCCCACGATGCAAAACAGAGAGAAAATTTATAAATGATAACCACATAACTAGTTAAGATCACCAATGCTTCCCCTCCTCAAGCAATTTTTGGAGTCTTAAGAACAAAATTTTGAAGTAATTTAAGTCATCGGCCAGAAAATGTTCAACTTTTTACCCCTTTTTTTTCCATTGAAAAAATCTCCAGTAAAAAATAGTGAGTTGAGCAATTACATGGTTGGAAAAATGGGGAAAGCGAAGGTACCGATAGTAACAATGCGATCTCCAGAGCTCTTGGTTCTTTAAACGTTACAAACGCGACCCGCTCACTACCAGCGTCCCTGCCGCTGCCGTAACAAAAACAGGCATTTTTCACGACAAAAACGAATACAAAAAATTCAAGAAATAGAGGTCTGAAGAGTGCTTCAATCGATAAGAGATCAAATCAACCACGCGAAAGGAAAATCAACAAAGACAGCATTAACAAAACAAGAAACGCTTACCCACGGATCTCGATTTGCTCGATATCTCCCGAAAAAGAGAAAAATTCCCGGATCTCCCTTTCTCCAGCTAGATCCGAGATATTCCGCACTCGAACCGTTCTCGTCTAGAAGAAAAATGCCGGACCGCACACGCACCATAATCGAGTCATTCATCACAACACAATCCAAAATAATAGCCAAAAATAACCAAAATAGAACAGTTTTTGCTCTAATCTCTGGCCATTACCTCCATCTCCTCGTCAGAAATAGGCGAAAAAGTACTTTTTCAGTGATCGCTGCGTCGTCTCTCCAGGAATCTTCCCACCTTGTGGCGTTAGAGGAAGAAAAGAACCGATGTATTGCCAATACCCTTCCATGTTTAAAAAATATCGAGAAGACCACTGGGCCAATTAACTGATAAATATCTGAAAGGGCATGATGGTTGATATGGAAAACTATAGGGGTAAATTTGGGATCAGATTACCAGTTGCATTTCGGCTGGCGGCGCCCCACTGGCTGTTGCTTCTTGAACTCGAAAACGTCTGATCCGTCGGATGGAGATCCGACGGTAAATGTGCATGTGGGCGTTTAAATTCTTTATAATTTCCTAATTCCGTTGACAGCTCCATCACCTTCACACCCATCCGCTTCGCTTTAACGCCGGGTCTACTCTGATAACGACGGGGCCCGCAAGAGGTCTACGTCGGTCCACCTCCCTAATTAAATTAAATATTTTAATGTAATACCATTCTAAGTAATATTATTCAAATATACCAAATTTAAAAGATAATTTCGAATTATTATTATGTATATATATAGCAAATAAATTACCGTACTTAGTATAACCAACTTTATAAAGCTTTAAACTTAAAATTTTAACCAGGCGCGTACCCCCTCAATCACAAATTATGACATCCACTCTCCCGTGTTGCAAAAGGTTGAAACCGTCAACCTATGACCTCCTCACCTAAAATATGAGGGAGAGTAAATCACGGTGAATGCAAACCGGATAAAACATGATAGTTAAAGGTATTTAAACATGGACAGATATTGATGTTATCGCATTTGATGCTATAGACCTCATGCTGCAAGCCACTAAAGCTGACCCCGCCCGTGGGGGCATGACATCCACTCTCCCGCTTGAGGAGATGGTAAACCAACGCCCCTCCGACGTGCAATGGAGGCCGTTGATTTAGCCTCCACGGGCGGGATCCTGGTTAGGACATGAATACTTGCATGAGATGGACATGGATACTTACAGCGAGCAGTTCGAAGGTCCATGACAACAAATGCGATAATATCAATAGTCCATGTTTAAATACCTTCAATCACCATATTCACCTACTCGGCCGGTTGCCTCTATTCACCATTACTTTACTCCTCCTCATAGCAGCGGCCGTTGTAGGCCACGGCGTTCGCCCGTCGACCCCGTCCAGGTAAGTATGGTTCATCGGAGAACATGGTCTCCTTCTTAAAGACTTCGGCCTGCTGCCTCTATTCGCTAGTTCTCGATGTGGGACTAAAAGGCTGAATGCGATCTCCAGCCGTCCACCGAACGGAGAAGCCGAAGCCCAGCGACATGGATCGATCTTCTTCGTCTCGGGTTCTTCTTCCTCGACCTTGTGCAAGAAGGCGGCTCTGCGTTGTAACTTCGCCTTGGTCTTTCAAGCTCGCTTTTGATCTGAAATAACGTCCGTTACGAATTCATAGCGGCCGCTACAATGTTCTGACATGGCGCGGCGATTTCTTCTTTGTCTATATCTGCCATCCTCGTGGTTCTTATTTGCCGGAAGAAGAACGCCACAAGCAATTGCGTATATATATCGCCCATCCACAAGAATCTCGGAGTCTCGAATCGTCTTCGACAAGGTATTCCCATCGCTTCAGATTCAAGCACACTATCTCAAGCATCGCCACCCTGTTCGTCAGCGACATAGTTCCAATCTGATGGCTCCAGAGGTGCGCAATCTTCTCCAAAAAACCCTAAAAATGAAATCGCCTGCATATCCTCGATCCCTTGCATTTACAAATTGTTCTTGTTTGTGGCTAGGCTTGGCTGATTGATGAAAGCGATGAGGACCAGAGGCTTCCTCACCACAGGAATCCCAAAGAGTTTGTCCCCATGAGCAAGCTGCAAGGTACCAAATTCGAGTAGGTCTTTACATAGAACAGTAGGGTTCGCTTGTTTCTCTTACCAGTTTTGCAAGCTTAGTTTTCTATTCGGGCAATCAACTATCTTGCCGATGCTGTTTGAGCATTTCGATAGCCTTTTTGGATTCTTACATTTTATTTCGAATTGAATCTTGCCGATGGTGTTTGAGCATTTCGATAGCCGATTCTTACTTTTTATTTCGGATTGAATTATATCGATGGTATATGGGGAAGTTTGCATCTTAATTCTCATTCTACACATACTTGTTAAGAATTGAGCAGTTTATCGATTGAATTGAATGGAGACCCGAGAGTTTTATCTAAATCCCCTGGTTGCAAAATATGACCCTTAAACAAATTGCAGATCGGACAATAAATAAAGTTTGATTAGTTATTGTTGGTACTTCATCTACTTATTTCTTTATCTTTAATTGTCTAATGCATGTCCACTGAATCTTCGTTTTTTTTGAAAAAGCTATAAGTTAAACTCTTTTTTGTTACTTTGGTGTTAATCAAAATTATTAAAATGTAATGAATGCTACGAAAATCATTTAGTGATTTTATAATAAATTAATATTTTTCATATTGTTAAATTTATCTTATTATCTCATCCTCATACATCACATACTTCTAATTATAAAAGTTAATAATATTTAGCTAAGACTAGATTTAAGGTCTTTATATCACTTATAAAAATAAATTGGTAAAAATATGTTATTTATTTTATCATGCAATGAATTTGTAGATTTTTTTTTTTTGGTCTAGGAATTGAAAAAAGAATAAATGTATTCCTCTAATTCATGTGTTTAATTTGTTATTTCACTATCTTTTCATGAATCAACCATGCAGAAATTGGGGTTCTCTACTGGTACTTGGATCCCAAAAACTATGAGAGCAATGAAGAACTGAAGAAAATCCGGGAAGACAGAGGATACAGCTACATGGTTTGCATTTTTTCTAGTTTATTACACTGGCATGGAAATCAAGAATGCATTTTTCTTTAACTGTGCTCATCTAGTCTGTGCATTTTGTTGGATCCAACTTCTTGGCATTGCAGGACCTTCTTGAGTTATCTCCTGGGAAAGTTGAGAACTATGAAGAGAAAATAAAGAATTTTTACAGAGAACACATCCATGCAGACGAAGAGATCCGATACTGTTTGGAAGGCAGTGGCTATTTTGATGTTCGTGACAAAGACGATACATGGATAAGAATTTGGATCAAAGAGGGTGACATGATTGTCTTACCTGCTGGCATCTATCATCGCTTCACCCTGGACACATCAAACTATGTTAAGGTACCTAAGACATGAAATTGGTTCATCTTCTTCCCCCATTAACCATTTGTTTATCTCAAGTGAACTATACAAACCATTATAAGAACTCATAGTACAATCTTGATCTAGTAGAAGAACACATTGGTTTAATCCTCGTGTTTGTTTTGGTGCATGCACAGCTGATGAGGTTGTTCATCGGAGAACCTGTTTGGACTGCTTACAATCGCCCTCAAGAGGAACATCCTGCCAGACAAGGCTACATCGAGTCTCTGATGAACAAAGGTTCAGGAGTTGCTGTGGAAACCCACTGAAACACAGGTTACCATACCAAATACATTACATATGGATCGTTAAGTATCTACTATTGTGGAGTGTTCCCATAAACTCAGTTTCTTCTTGCTATATATGCATGTATTGAAGACAGTATTGATATTGAATTAGCAGCTTATAATGTATAACTGCTCTGTTTAGAGCATCATTAACATAATGTCAAAAAATATGGCAACAAAGTGAAGATTCATATTTCAGTGTTAATGGAGAAGCAAAACCAAATATACAGAGGAGAAGCAACCATAGTCTCTCTAAAAGGGAACAAGAACAGCATCTGAAATGAGACACACTAAGTGAAGCCGTAAAGCCGTTTCGCAGAGTCAAGGGTGTTGGCAAGAAGCATGGCAACCGTCACCGGTCCTACGCCGCCAGGAACTGGTGTTATTGCTGAGGCCAACTGCAATGCTTCCTCATAGCACACATCACCTTGAAGGTAGTAACCCTGCTCCGAATTAGGATCCTGAAAGTTAAGAGTTGTTGATATTGATAGTGACTATCTAGCAAGTTCAAACTTAGTATAGTTTCTAGTTTCTAGTTTCTACACTGGAATTGAACTAGTTCAGTTATCGCATGTTACTAAAGCTTGCTTCATCTCTTACAGTTCTGCCTGGTAGAACTGACCTCAACTGGATTCGTCCCCACATCGATGACGACCGATCCTCTCTTCAGCCAATGTCCGCGGACAAGGTTAGGAACTCCGGCAGCCGATATCACAATATCGGCTTCGCGAGTCACATCTTGTGGATTGTTTGTGAAAGCATGAAGAACACTGACTGTCGCATGGTGTCTCTGTAATGAATCCCCTGGGTTTATTCAACTGGCCAAGCCAAGGCACTGGAAATATCTAGGACACTCAGATGTTATACCTGCAACAGCAAGGAAGTAGGCAATCCTACCACATTGCTTCTTCCGATTACTGCCACATGTTTGCCCTTCAGCTCGACGCCCAGCCGGAGCAGCAACTCGACACAAGCTTTTGCGGCGCAGGGGATGAACAGAGGCTCCCTGCCACTTAAGGCGAGGTTCCCCATGTTCAGTGGATGGAAGCCATCCACATCCTTTTCCAGACTTACAGCTCCCAAAATTCTTTCTTCGTCCAAGTGCTGCGACCGATTTGAAGAACGTTATCGATGCAACTAAGTGTTGAACTTGGCTATCGGAATTACTAACCTCTGGCAATGGTAGCTGGACGAGGACGCCGTGGACCGATGGATCTCGATTGAAGTCGGACACGACGTTGAGTACATCTTCTTCCCCGGCAATCTTCAGGAAACTCTGCCAGCAAAGATCTCATTCCGACCTCCTCGCAAGCCTTCGTTTTATTGCGAACGTACGCTTGGGAATCCCTTCTTCGACCCACAAGCACCACGGCTAGTCCAGGAACTTTGTTGATCGTCTTCTTCATTCGGAGCACTTCTTCGGAAAGGCCTAGCCTTATTTCTTCCGCGATGGACTTTCCATCGATGATCACTGGTGTCAGTTCTTCATCAACTATCAAAGTTTTGATCACACAAAAGGATATGTTCGTGATTTCCCCCAAAAATCCAATGACGACAAGCTGTTCGCGATTATTCCTCAGCGAATCTAAACGGGATATAGGATTACCGCAACTGGATTGAAGTTCCGGTGGAGGAAGGAGGGGAGACGCAGCGCTGGGAGCGGCCCAGATGTCGGGGAGGTCGCGGCCGAGGATGGAGCTGCCAGGCCTCTGCTCGGCCGGATCACTGCTATGGCAGTGGTGGAGGTGGAAGTCGAGGCATTTGGATGCTACGCAAGGTCGGAGAGCGGTTTCCGCCGACGCGAATGCTTTCTTCAGCGTCGCCGCCAGCGCTGCTCTCATCTCTTGTCCCAGTCGGCTCCCCGCCGCATGAACTGCCGAGTCCTGCGCTTTGGAGCGGGGAGATGGGAGGGCGAGATAGGGGACCACATCCAGGCCCAATTTATCGAACCCAAGGATGGGCCGGCCCAATTTATTGATTTTTATGGTGGTCATTATAGTTTTTCAATTTACGCGGTGCTATGCTGTGCGTCTGTTTCCTGTGCGTCCGTGCGCGACGTAAGATCCACCGTTCATCCATCGCGCGTCGCATCTGACCGTCCAAATCTGGGAATGTACATTGCCCCTCTGTCGACGTCGTCGCTGCGTTGTCCGACGATCACCGGCCGCCGGCTCGAGCGCGATTGACGCGCTGCTCGTTGGCACGTCGGTCGGCGTTGGATTTCGGTCGGATAGTGGCTGTGAATCCGACGAATTCGGTCGGAAACTGCCGAATTCAATGCGCGGCCACTGGCGGCTAAATCGCGATCAATTTTCGGTTAAATCGCGATTGATTTCAGGCCAAATCGCGGCCGAAGACCAACCAAGGAAGGACCGCCGTCAGCCTCGACTGGTCTCCGACTACAATTTGGCCGCCAGTGGCCGCGCGTCAGATTTGGTTGTTTTACTTCGTCGGATTCCGACCATTATCCGGTCGGAATTCGGCACCAGTCAGTGCGTCGGTGAGTGGCGCGTCGATCGCGCGTGGAGCTGACGGTCGGTGGTGGTCGGACGGTGCGGCGACGGCGGCAGCAATGGCGGGGGGTCGCGATGTCGCACACGGGTCGCATATTTTTCTGTCACGCAGCATAGCATTTCTATACCTTTTTATATAAGATCGTGAGATCAACCGTGTAAAATCGCTTGGCACGAAGGATTTTATTTTACAGGAATGACTGCGTTTCTAACCATGCTAAATCTGCGTTTAGGCAATTACGAGCAACTAGCTCTGTTTATTATACGTACCAATTGATAGATTGCAAACCAAGCATCACACAACCATACATCAGAGATTATCTCTGTCTCTTTCTAATTAAGCCAAAACAATCTCCTGCACATTTAACTCATTTCCTCCTCTTTCTTCACTAGCCTCCAACGCCACGGTCTTCTTCAAAACCTCACTGCTCTGCTGCTCCTGCTCCTGCTCCTGCTCCACGGTCTGCAATGGCAGAAGCTTCTTCTCCAGGCACGCTTGGATGGCAGAGTCAAACATGTCCTCCACGCTGTACTTGAACTCGAAGCCGAGCCCCGTCAACTTCTTGGACGAGAAGCGCACCCTCTCGATCTTCTCGTCGATCCCTTCAAACCTGCGTACACAAAATTAAAGCGATCAAAACTGTTAAAGGAGAGGCGAGAGCCAGAATTATGATCTGTATTGGGACTGTTTACTTGTGGGGGATGATGTACTGCGGGTATCTGTCCATGAACATCTTCGCCAGCTCGTAGATGGTACGGTCGTGCGAGGAGCAGATGAAGCGGCCCTCTGCGGCGTGGTGCTCGTAGAGGAAGATGTGGGCGTCGCAGAGGTCGTCCAGGTGCACCAGCTGCACTTGCTTGAGGATCGTGTAGTGAGCTTCGTTGCCGGTGATGAGTGAGAGAGCAGTGATCATGCTGGGAGGCATGGTGGTGGTGACGAAAGGCCCGACGACGAGGGTGGGGATGATGCTGATGAAGTGAATGCCGTGCTTCTGTGCGAACTCCGTAGCAGCCTTCTCGGCCAGGGTTTTCGACACAAAGTACATCTGCGTCGATTGATTTGGCAAACAGACAGGTAAACATGGATTTTGTTGTGCTTAACTAGACCGAGAGCTGTGAAATTAAAATTAAAATTCATTTTTGCCTCAAATTAAACCACCTACTGAGAGTTGTGAAATCGAGAAATGATCCAAATTAAGAAACAAAAATTTACAAGAGGGAGCTACCAAGAGGACTGTAAATGCAACTTTTGACTGAAAGGTAGGAATTCATTTATTAGCTCCAGGGAACTTTCACAAAGCCCACTCTCTCTTCAGTAGATGTAGCCCCATGCTATAAGTTTTGCTATTCTAGTTAGTCTTCCTAAAGGGCAAGCTAATGCAAGGTAGAGTCCTTTAGAAGGATCAAGATCTTAAAGAAGCTATTTCGATGACTCTAACCCATGATCTCAAGATCATATAATAATAACTGAGTTGGTTACGACATAGCAAAGTTGACGAAGTCAAGACAATGCTTCTTATGACGCTAGTTTTGTCCCTAAATACATACCCATCCAGTCATCTTGACGCGGCGGCAAAACTCCATGTCGCTCCATGATTGCTCGTCGTACTCCGGCATCTGGTGCTCTTGCACGTTGACGGTGCCGGCGGAGGAGGTGAACACCACCCGCCTCACCGTCCCTGCCTCCTTGCACGACCTCATGATGCTCAACATCCCGCTCACCGTCGGCTTGATGATCTCATTCTACATCAATTCCCATCCACCTCAATTAATCATCAAAGAACTACAATTCATAATCTAAACTACAATCCAATCCAATCCAATACGCACCTCAGGATCTTTGGACTCGAAATCCATGGGAGTGGCCACATGAAACACTCCCTCACAACCCTTCACCACCTCATCGAAGCTGCCTTCCTCGTCCAGGTCTGCCTTCCATATCGTCAGCCGTTCCTCCGATCCCGGCAGCTCCAACAGCGGCCTGATCTTCCTCTCGTTTGCTGCATTATATTCATTCAATAAAACATCAAAAACAATATCTATCTATCGATCTATCTATCTAAAAGACAGTAAACTAAACTAACAGGGGTCTCTGACGGTGGCTCTGACGGTGTAGCCCTCTCGGAGAAGCTTCATGACCAGCCACGAGCCGACGTAGCCGGAGGCTCCGGTGACTACCACCACACCACCTTTCATTGCTCAATTATATTGCTGTCTGTGAAGGGTCTAACTCTGAAGCCTCTGCTTCTTGGGGGACGTAGTTACTGCACTTGCTGGATGAATATGTACACTTACATACACATTATATATATAATGTAAGGCATGGTGGGCTTTTGATTCAATGAGAGTAGATTGACTTTGGGGTAGTTGAACGAAAATCCCTCCTCCCTATCTAACGTTCTCCTTTAATTTGTTGTTCGAAAGATGGAAATCTGCACCGCGCAGTGGAGGGGGGACTTAACTGGTAGGTGGACACGTGAGGCAGCTAACGGTTTTCTGGGTTGGGACTTGCCAGCGAACAAACAAGCTAGTAAAGAAAATCGAGGATTAAACCGTGCCAATATAAAATGAACAATGATACATTACACGAAAAATATAGTATGAAATTCAACATGATACATTCCATATGATACATTCCATACAAATGCAATAAATCTCACATCCTGGAACTCATATCCATGCAGTTGAATGTGTCATATTAAATTTCATACTACATTTTTATGTAATGTATTATTTTTCATATAAAATTGAGAGTTGAGACTTGCTAGCAAACAACATGGAAGACTTGAATTGATCCGCGAATTGAGAAAATTTATTTTTTTAAATTTAAAATTAAAATAAAAAATTCAATGAACTAGTAATCTTGACCCATCTAAATTACAATTCAAATTTTAACTTGATCTATTTAAACTGTAATCTAAATTTAAAATTTTTTATTATGGCAAAAACCCTAGCTTCGAGCGACAACGCATAATCTTGTAGAGACAAGGACAGGGACGGAGACGAAAACGAAGGGATGCAATTTTGGGTTAGCCAACGGGATCGGGATGGCGATGCGTTTTTTGTTTCGTCGGCCAATGTAGAAGAGCACTTGCCACGCTGCCGAAGGCAAAAACCCTAACCACATCAACAGCACACACAGCCACGTAAATGAGATCGCGTAGGAGATCATTACTCTTTGTATGCTTACGACTTTCAGGAGTTTTTATCAGTAGTCGCATCTGTCTTTGGATTGAGCAACAGACATCTTCAAATTGATACCTTCATGGAGTTTCTTGCAGCAAGACATCCATCAAGCTAAGTTACTCCTAAAGCAACTTTAGAAGACAAAAACCAATAGAAGTTCCATCCTTGATAGTGGCATTTTCAAAACTATTGCGATTCCAGATCTTATGTAGAAGCCTTTGCCCGATTGATCTGCCTCTTTACGCCCTGTGACATGATTAGCATGTTGTGCTATTTAGCCTAGCTTTATGCTTTTGATCACAAAGATTTAGGTATAGACATGTGTATATATGCACACATCTTTTTTAGCAATGACCAATTCCTTGCCTATCCCTCACATTCATGTCGATAATGCAGTTCCTGAACAACAAATTTCATGTTGTTAAAGTAATCTTCAATTGCTCTCGAATAATTCACAAACAAAATTTGAGTTTACCTTATTTTTGTGTTGTGTCCCACTCCACCAGGGAAGCAATTTCGTCTACAATCTCATGTGCATTCGCACCAAACATCAATGTATCCTGAGAAGATCCAGCAAAGATGATATATGCTAACAAAAGTTCATCTCAAGTAAGTTAATAACTTGTATCTATCAAGAATTCAGCTATCAGTTTTAAGTTCGAAAGTAGTTTTGCTAACCTTGAGTTCGGCGGCACAACCAACATGCAAACACACGCAAATGTATTCAATTGCACACTTATACAAAAAGCATCCATGAGAAATAACTTCTGGATCTGGGCTCCTAATGGCACTGCTTGAAAAAACTGCACAACATTCTTCTGGTACTAGTAATGTAGCACTGCCTATATATCATTGTGTGTTTCCATAGTGCTAGATCAACGACCATATACATGCCAGCCAGCCACATGACCCAAGCCATGTGGTAGATTTCCCATATTACTAATAAAGTTCAGATTCAAAATACTATTGTCAGTAATTTAGAGTTTATCCACCACAAATTCATTAAGAGTATATTCAGTGTCTGCAAGGTAGACTTTTGCATGGGGATATTGAAATTAATCAATTTGTTTTAGGCACAGCAAAATGAAAGGAAGAGAGTTCCAGACAAGAGTTGTTATACATGAAAAATGAGTAAAGTCGCATCATACAACCCTCAATGCCAATCAACATCAACCTAAGATTATTAATAGCAAACCTAGAAGATACCGTACATTTCCACCTAAAGTAGACGCATTGTATGTTTGGATTGGCTACACATGTGTTTCATGAAATTCAAGATATGCTAGTTCAACATGAATATCTCAAGAAGCAAATAGGAAACAAAGATGTGCGTTGGTTAATATAACTCACAGCCATTGTCAAAACTGCTTTCTCTTGCTCTTGAATATCTTGTCCTTCTTGGCATAGACATAGGAGAAACCAACAAGAAACATGCCAAACAGGGAAAGTGCGGCCCATGGGAAGGGTGGATCCTTGAAACATACAAGTGAAGCATCCAGCTTTTGTGATGCCTCATAAACTAGTGTGTGGATGGCATATAAATCATGATCCGATGACCGCATGAAGTACATGGCTTTGTCAAAATCAAAGTGGGAGACAGCAGAAACAACCTTTTCCAGCTTGTACTTGAGCAAATTCCACCTTTGAACAAACTCAATGTATTTATTTTCCTTAAGCAGCCTACTATGTCCGCCATGTGCAGCCAAAGATTGCAATACATCAATGGCACTTGTAATTGTGTAATTCAATGTGGTAAGAAGAACATTCCTCCGTGCTGCATCTCTCTGAGCAAATGACAGAGATAAAGAATCAGAGAAGGGGCCAAATGGAGTTTGACCAACACTCCAAGTGTAATCAACCAATGTATTGTTATGCTGTTGGCTCCATGACTGGTGAGTAGGCGAAACTCCCCACATGCTCTGAAGCACAGAGCCCACAATTGGACGGTCTAGGTTGCGCGTTTGTGTAAGCACATGCCGACCATTGCAGCTGTAATCACTTACTGTCTGTAAGCTCTTGGTTCTCACAGCAACAACCATGTTTCTAAATGCAACTGACTGGTGATATCGATCGAGCAAAAGGAGCTTGTCATAATCCAAATCAAAAACATATACCGGAAGGATTTTTCCATAATCTTCCTCATCAGGAATTCGTGCAGCACGGTGCACTTCTTCGACAGAGTCTGAAAGAATCTGATGCAAGCGCTTTGAGTCCAAATATTCACTCACAATTAGAGTGTAATTTTCAAAAGGAAGCGTGAAGTGTATGAACTCATAGATCGGCTAATTGCAAAAGAGCAAATTGGGCACTCTGAAAACTTCACACTATATGATTCGAACGACAAAGATTGCCCTTTGTAAGCAAGCTCACTTTCTAGTAGTGTCTGTTTGATAATGCTCCAGTCAAATCCACTGGCATCTGCAATAGCTCCGTGAACATGGATCAATCGAATCAGGAGGGAGTTCTCGTAGACGACAGGAATTCGTAGAGAAGGAACCAGGAGGGTTCGGTATGCACTAAGGACCACAGAGGCCAGGTCTGATAGGAGGGCCCTTTCAGGCCTCGATCGCCCATGGAGTGAGGCCAGAGGGTGGAATTCACCTCGGGGGATCACACCCTCGCCAGATATTGCCGGCCCATAGTCCACCGGTCCGGCGGCAAGGTCAATCCACACATACCTTTCTTTCCCAGTCCATAGAGTTCCCAAACACTTTGTGAAGGCCAAAGAGGGATCCCTGGAGTCAGCGGAATAGGCATAGGGTTTAGATTGAGGCCCAAGATTCAGAAAGTAAATATAGATCCCTGGGGCAAAATTCAATTTTTCTTTCTGAAGATCCTGCTCGATAATGCGGTCGACCGTGGAGTACGGAACAGAGAGAAGCGCCGTTCGGTAGAGTGGTGCGGTGGAGGATTCAATGTGAGATCGTATCGCATCCGATATCTTCGATCCCAGAAGTGACAGATCGGTTTCCAGGTGAAGAGTGTGCCTGACTGCAAGATGGTGAGGAGTGGCGCCGATAACGTTGAAGCGGTCTGAGATGATGGCCGCTGCAGCGAAGGATTTGAGGAGAGCCGGGGCGGCGGCAGAAAAGGTACCGACGAGCTTCACATAGACAGGAACCGAGACGCTGTGTGAAAGGAGCTCGGAGATGAGGTCGGAGGAGGGGACGTCTGCCGCGAGCGACCGCTTGAGGGACCTGGGAAGGGCGGCAAAAGAATCGTTGGTGGCGGAAGGGTCACGGCGGGCCTCGGAGTCGAGGAAGGTGTTCAGACCGAGGGTCGCCGCGTCCGCCGCAAAGGAAGCGAGCGCGACCAAGAAGAAGACGGAGAATAGGGTTTGGGACATCGCCGGAGTCGATCGGGATCGAAGGAGGCGATGGTTAGGGTTTGGATGGAATCATAGACGCCGCAGAGAAAAGGGAGAAGTAGCCATGACTCGGTCGAGTTGAGCTGAGTTGTGGCAGTCTGACTCGATGTGACTTGAGACTCAAATAGAACCGTTCAGATTTAATGACGCACGATTCATTTCTTTTTCTTTTCTTTTTATTATCATTTTAAATTAAATCTGTTATTATTATTATTATTATTTTATTCTTAAAGTATCTTCGTATAATCGATTATTATTTTTTTTGTTATTTAAAGGTCTCCTATTTATATATGCAACCTAAAAATAAAGAAACTTAAAATTTCATTTTATTTAAATTATTTTTAACCGATTCTAAATTTCTTATCATTACGAATATCATAATTTATCCTTACATAGATAGTTTTTTAATCATTTTAAAAAAACATAATAATTTTTTATTTTTTTTATTTTTCAATTCCATGATCATTTCTAGATACCTAGCTTAGGTAGTCAAGCTCAGCCTGAGGTAGTTTGAATCTTGACTACCCCTTGGATGGTAGCTGTTATAATATAAATTTTTCTTGTTTATACAATTGTTTGATCCATTTAGGATTTAATATGTATGATAGAAGATAATAATGTCGAACAATGTGGTTGAGAAGACAATTGTATCATTTTACAAGATTGGTGGAGTGGAGTGTGATTTTGATAAAAAAAAAATTAAAATGAACATTCATATACGATGATTCCAAAAAACAAAGATACTCTTTTGATTTTTATCCAAATAGAATTAGAGTAGAATGGTTATAGTCTATTTCTAAGTCAATGCGATATTTTAATAATTAAAAATAATTTTTAAATAACCTATAATCGATTAAATATACTCAAAGATTGTGTTTAGAGATCTTGACTTAACCGAGATTAAACTAGAATATCAACTACCATCTACCTGTTACATGTATATATGAATCCGAGAAAAAACAAGGAAAATAGTAATAGTTTATAAAAACAAGGAAAATGTATATATCAAGACCGACAATATAAAAAAAGTTGTGGATGATAAAAGTGGATTTGAAAAATCTTTTAAAAAATAAAATATAGAAACCACCACCTCAAATAACATAAAAAATAGTAATAGTTTATAAAATGTTGGCATTAATTATTTATAAAATATTGAGATTAATTATATATGACAATTTATAAGTACTGTCAGATTTTAATTTCCCCAATTTGGAATGCCGGAACAAAATAATATAATAACTTTCCTATCCTGATTGGAGTTTTTTTTTCCAATTTCCCCTCCTATTTTCATTTTTCAAATTTTTACCCAATCTATCAAACTCGGATGTCGTTCTACTTTCTCTATTTTGAAACCCTACCATCTTCCTTACATGTGGGCATCTTAGTCAAACCGTTACGTTATTTTCGAACAAAGATCAACTTAGTCAAGCTTTGTAGCTGTCAAATCAAAAGTTAGTCAATCCGCTTATTGATTGTTAGAGAAGGATAGCAAGTTGACAATCTCAATATTTTATCTGTGGGTATCGATCTCGGCCTCAAGTCTTTGGTCTTAACCTCGGGGCTCAAGCCTTGAATTTTGACCTTGATCTCTATTTGATCTTATATGTCGACTTCATCACTGGTCTCGGGTGTTAATCTCTACTCGATCTCGGACCCAGACCTTGGCCTGAAGTTATTATAATCTCGACCTCTACTTGGTCTCATATGTCACCATTATCTCAGCCTCGAGTCCTGGACCTAGGGCTCAAGCCTGAGTCCTAATCTCGATCTCAAGCCTTGGGTCTTGATCTCGGCCTTTTGGTCTCACGTGTTGACTTTATATCAGTTTCGAACGTCGATCTCTACTCGATTTTGGGCCCTTACTTTGGCCTCAAGTCCTAACTTCGACCTCTATTCAGTTTCGGGCACCGACCTCATCTTATACACAGGTCTCTCTTCATCCACTTCCAAATTGAGTCCATAACATCGGTTCACCCACAAGACCATAAAACTCTAAGATTGTTTCTTTCGAAAAACAAGCAAAGTATCCCGGAAGACATGGACAACAAGAGCACGTGTATCGGAACACACCATAAACAGTAGCGCGTATCTTATAAACAAATCATAAACGAAGATATCAATAACTCTATAAAAGGATGTCCAACTCATGGGTACAAGTATGCATACAAAATCTTAATTTTCTCAAGCTCTTAATCTCCTTACTCTCATAAAATCTTAACTTAAGCGTGGGAGTACATAACTTATTGAGATCCATTTCTAGTGTTATTTTAACTTTCTTTTGTAGTACTTTCAGATCTTTTCATCTCTTCCGATGATCATCTCCGGAGAGCGTGAACGTCAATCCATTTGTTGATCGTTGGCTTAATCATCCACAATATTTGACCGAAACAAATATGATTCAGAAACTTTATTCATGAATATTAGTCATGAATTTTATTCATGAATATGAATATGAATGAGTTAAATTTAAATTTATTCATTTAATTTAACAAATTGTTCAAGTTTATTATTTAATTGATATGTTTGATTCATGTACTATCTTTGATGGCGAGGTAGAGTAAACGGAAGGGATTTTTTTTTCAATTTTAAGTCCTCCAAATTAGGAGGGCTAAACTGCTAAAGGAGTATGTACGTTAACAATTATTTAAGCCCTCATTTCCCCTTAAATCCAATTTCACCTCGGCGTCGGATTTCTCCGACGATTCGCGCCGACCAAAATCGTAGCCTCCGGCATCGCGCCGTCCTCTCCTCGACATCGCACTGCCGTCTTTCGGCGTCTCCCTGCCTCCGACCTCGACCTCTCTTTTGCCACTGCAGGGAGATTCTGCCCACCCGCCTGCCGTAGCCAGCGTCGCCCCCTTCCGCCGCCGCTACGACAGAAGACCTTCGGTCTTCCTCTGGTTCTCATATGCTGTTCAGATTCTCGATATTTTCTGTTCTTCCTGCCTTTTTGTGCTTCTCAAGGTATGAATTTGCTGTAGCTTCTAGGGTTTTTTCCCCCTTGCTCTGGTGCCTCTATGATTAATGTCATATTTCGGGTTATTTGACTTTACCTGCTAGTTGATTTGTTGTTCGTACTTAATTATCCCACTATTTAACAGCAATAATGGTTTAGTGCGTGCGGCTAGAAATAGTAGCTAGCTGTTTTGGTCCCTCCTAGCTGCTTAACAGTAGCAAGGAGCCAATGCACTTCCTGTTTTGCAGTCAAAGATCTCGAGCTTGCTTCATATAGAGTCTCTTTTTTGTTCGGTGGTCAAGGGATCACACACATTGGCAAGAATATCTAGAATCTTAATCTAGAACTAAACTGCACCTCTCCATCAAATTGATTACTTACGAAGGAAATCACTCTTATCGAGCTGCTAGATCACACATACTTTCACAAGAAAAGGCAATGGAGATTAAAAACAGAAAAATATCAAATTATTACACATCCAAACAATGTTCAAATACATAATCCACGTAAATAGATAATAAAAGTGTAATCTTGGTGGTGGAGGTGGCCCACGAAAACATTCATTTCACAGGCAGTTGATCAAGCAAAAATCTGAAGAAGAAATTAGGGAAGAAAGAAATTTAACTACCTCAAGGAAGACACTATTGATTAGGCGCCTGCATTGTGCGAGGTTGCTGTAGCTCATATAAAATGAGAAGAGAGATATTAAGTCGCTTTTTGTTGATGAATTTGCCTGTGAAGTGAGATACTAGGTGATGATTTATCCTGGTGATGATTTATACCATCTTTTGTAGAACAAAGAATCTAGAACATACATGCAAACTGGGTCCCATAAAGATCAGATAACATAGATGAATTAAACTTCAGCTCAGCATTAGGCTCTGCTGTGAATGAAGATTGGATCAATTTGACTTGGATTGGGAACTCATGGTCTTCTAAGGCACAAAGGTAAATACTACCTTTCAAGGCATTATTATTGGTAATGGACAGAAATTTGAGGATTTTAACTTGTAGGGCTTCTTTACTTTACTCCTGTAGAGGGAAAACAACTTTGCGCAAGGGGTGGCATCACCATCAGTGATGAAAGGGAACCACAAAGGACTCTGTGGAAACTGGAAATGTGCAAAACATTTAACTAAAGATATAATAGATATGGGGATGGTGGGCGAAAGGACAAAGAATCCCTTGTGGAGAGGTCAAGTAGATGAACTCCAGCCTGATGTGGGTTGGTGAGATCAAGTAGACGAGGTTGAGTAGACAAAGTTGGCAAAGAAGATGTATGAGTGGGGGTTGGCAAACTGAAGATTTGGCAGGAGTGGTCAAAACGTTGGGATTGGTGATGGCAGAGTCTCAGCAGGGGTTGAAGATGATGGAGGCTCAATAATGGTCAAAGCTTAGCAGGTGTGGGTGGAGGGACATGCAATCTGCAGAGAGGGTGTGACTGATGGGGTTAAAATAGCCTATTGGCACTCAATTCTTCTCTTCCATCAAACAAGTAGACAACAATAGATCCTCTCCTTTCCCTCCACCCTGCCCTTTCCTCCCTCTACATCCCCTTAGCTTCCCCTCCCTTAGAATAAACAGAATGCAAGGGGAAAATTCCTTGTTGGATCTGGGTTATGCTGTAAATATGACCAATTTTGTATAATATCAGATGCCTTCGATGAGACACCAATTTTGTATAATAGGTTCTATTGATTGTGGTTTTATATAACAGTCGAGTAGTTGCCTTTTAAATTTTCCGAAGTGTTTATCATGTTACATTACTATATTGTTTGTATATTTACAATTTATATCTTTGATGGTTTGAATTAATTGAAAATGCTAGAAATGAAATTCGAAGATCATGCTAGAGAAGTTATGCTAGATGTTTCAAATATGTACTTAAATGATTAATGAATGTTCCAGTTAAGTGTTGTGAAACTATAACAAATACGCACGTTAAAGGAGAAAGAGAAAGACCAAAGAAAACTTAATTAGCAACGATAAAATAAGATACAATTTATTTAAATATAGATGATGATATAGTAGGGGATACAGTCCAATGGCGTAGGAGGATCCGTATAACTAACAACACCTAGTAGAATAAGGTTTGATTGTAATTGTATACTAGAAAAGTTATCTGAAATACAATCTTTACAATACATTGTTATCTTCTATGCAATCCTCTTAACTCATCTGAATGCTACTCTTAACATATATGAAGCAGATAGTTTAAGACAGATAAAGACGTTGATTATAAGTGACATCAGAACTCGTGCAATCATGCAGCAAGGTAGTATCTTTCTTCATTTTTATCTTTGACTATTTTCCTCAAGGTTAATATTTTCTTGTTCTCTAGTGCAAAACTATAAATACTGGACACCATGTTATATATAATGCCACTATTTTTCTTAAAGGAATTAAACTTATCATCATCATTATCATCCAACTGCGTTAGTCACTGCTAATATTTTGGGTTGGCTATGTGAATCTGAAGAATAGTAAAATTGTTATTGTGTGATCTTGTAGTCACGGGTTTGAGTCATAGAAATAGCCTCTTGCAATATAGGGTAAGACTATGTACAATAGACCCAATGTGGTTCGATTTTTCACCTAGATTTTGAATTGACGGGAGATTCGTATACCAGATTGTTGTTTATGTGGATCTAAACTCTATGCAACACTAGTAGGTATTATTGCTGGTATATTGTGAAAATTGATTGGTTCAAAAGTTGTAATTCTCCTATTTGGTAAGAATAAGGGTGACCGTTATATTCAGAGAAATGTATTGCAGCATTGTAGGTTTTATTTGAACTCTACATGTTCAGTGTAGACTAATGATAGTCGATGTGCTAACTCAACCAAAGTGTTCTCATAAACCCAATACACACATTTGATACAAGGATGAACTTTGCATCTGATGCTGAGTTTAGATTACCAATAATTGATGTGCTAAGTTCACCAATGTGAAATCTTATACGTTTAGCAAGTCTCTTGCTGTTCCAAATGCCTGCATTCATCACTTGATAGTTTTTTTTGGAACCCTATTCTGAATGGTTAGTTAATAAATGGCTTGGACATCAAGCCTTTCTATTTGTTTCCCAAAATGAAAATCATGACTTCTAAATGGGGGGTGTATCTTTCCAGTTGTAAATTTGTGAACCTTGTAAGATAAGCCAATTGTGTTATTATTCTAAAGATTCAGAATTTATATTTTTTCAAACAATTTACCATAATTGATAAAATTCTCATGTCTGATTACAGGGAGATCTCATGATTGTAGGAACCATGGTGGGAACTATATTTTGTTAAGAGATGAAGATCCTCGACTGACAAAGTTTGACCAGCGTCTTCCATGCTTTGGCTGTGGTATAGGGTGGTCCTGGTTAGTATACTTCTTCCTAATTCTCTTATACTCTGCTGTGTTCATATTTTGACCCATCTTCTGCAGTTTGCTTTTGGGATTTTTGTTCCCATTGACATGGTACTGTGCTGCAATTCTCTATCTGTGCAAATACTACGACAAGGATCCACGTGAGCGAAGTGGGCTAGCCGCTTGTGCAATAGCTGTCAGTCGCCTTTCCCTTTCTTTTTTTCTTTGACTTTGTAGAATCCTTTATGAAATTTTAGATCCTCTTCACTATAAACACAATCTGACCACTTAATCTTTAAAGAAATTACTTAAACCTCAAGGATCATGTTAGATGGACAAGTTTTAACAAATTTCTTACCGTATACTCTTGAAGATTCATGTGAAGATACTGCGATTTTGAGAGTTTTTTAGTATGTTTTGCATCCAAATCTTTATATGAAAATTGCTGATGAAAAGTAATGCCAGCCTTTTGGTTTCTGCAGGCATTAGTCTGTACAATTCTAGCCTTCATTGTGGTAGCTGTAATCTTCTTCTAGTCGATCTCCAATTTTCGATCAAATTCGGTTGCATTACCTCTCTAGAGTCACCTGAATGGGAAGATAAAAGGCACTGCCAATCTGCGAGTTTCCCCATCATTCAACATATGTTCATTTTTTCCCGTTCTATATACCTCATGTTAGTATCATCGTAGGAAACTGCATTTACATCTGTATGTGTGTGTTTTCTCATTGTATCAGTACCGACATTTTGAACTGAGGCAGACAAGAAATCGCAGCAATGATTCTACTACTGGCTTGTATTCTATATAACAATCTTCTCTGTGGAAGATCAACAATCTTTTCCAGTTTAACCTTTAAATGATACTCAGTACTCAGTTCTAGTATCTGCTGTTCTATATCTACTTTTTATAATTTATATGAACTGCATACTTTGTGAGCTCTCCTAATCTGCATATAAAAATAGTGAAGGAAAGATAAAACCAGGTGGGTAATTGTCATTAGGGATGATAATTTTTTTCGAACTCAATGGTGGATTTGATTTGGGCATATAAATTATCTTTTATAGTGGTCAATTGTAATTTTTTGATTTACTTATTTATAGATAGTCGTGAGACTGATCGTGAAAGTAACCGTTGGGGTGATGAATTCTATATTTTTACTGAAGGGCATTTAAATTATCAATAAATAAATAAATAAAAAAATATATCATGTTGTTGAAAAAATTGACACTGAGTTTTTGAAATTCTCTCATGACGTAAAGGGGCTGTTACAATATTTTCCTGAGCTACTCGAAAGCTGAAAAATAGATAATTGTTATCTTATGCTGTAATTTCTAACAAAACTTAATCTAATTAGTTATTTGTGTACCAACAATCCTTACAAATTATTTAAATTATTTGTGAATTTATTTTCGTCTATGAGCTCTCTATTTAAAGCAAAAATAAATAATATTCATTTATTTATTTTAATTTCGTTCGATCTAAATAACAATGATAAATAAATAAAACATATTATCTAATGTAAGTGTCTGTAGATGTCTATTTGGATTCGACACGTGTTCGCTGTTCGCTGTTCGCTGTTCGCTGTTCGCAACACACTAAAACCCTCTGCTGTGCTTCGGGGATCAGAACTAAGCGATTCGTAGCTTGTTTCATCGAATCGCAATGGCCAGCGCAGCCGCAAGGTCGGTGCTTCGCTCGGCTTCGCTTAGGGGCCGGACGCCGCGGGTCGGCGTCACGCCTGCAGCACCTTCTCGACCTCCGGTCCGGCGTCTCCCCAACCAGCGGCCGGCCGTCGCCGAACGTTACCGCAGGTAGCAAAACCAGACCGAGTAGTAGAGGGAGTTTGTTCTTTGAATAGGGCTTCGATTCAAGATGTCTTATTTTCAACGGTGAATCTCGATCTCTTTCGACTTCTTATTTGAAGAAAAAAATCTCGCAGGTCGCCTCTAGCCGCGAGCTTCTGCGTAGAATCGTTGATGCCTCTGCACAGCGCGACGGCGGCGGCCCTTATGACTTCGATGCTGGGAGTTTCGCATAGGAACTACTGGGGGCTCTCTGAAGGTAGGATCTCTTCTGTTTTTTTTTTTTTGTCATTTATGGGTGGATTTTGTGATTGTTCAAAGCAAATGTTTTATTTGAGAACTTTGTCGATCAGTGTGCGTTTTATCTCCCGGTGGTTAGCCATTTAGACGATAATTTTCATTAGAGAAATCAGTGTATGATTTATTTCTTCCATTTTTTGTAGTTATAGTAGTTCAACGTTTGGTAATGATTTCTTGTTGGTTTCCTTGAGTGATCGAGAGTGAGAAAAATAACACATTGCTCTTATCTAAGGAGCTTGTATTGGTATGACCTTAGATTCTTGTAGTGCCTTGATTAGGAGAATAAACATGGGTTCTCTTCATCAAGGCAAATTCAAATATATGGATTGTACTTTAGAACTAGCAATCTATGTCCAACCACATTAGTTTTTAAATGTGTTCCCTTGTTGTAAGTTCTTGTTTGCAATGTACATTATCATCCAGTTATCATCTGGATGTTAGAAATCATGTTCTTGATCTACACTGTAATGAAACATGACATGCATTTTCCATAATAATACTGATTGGATTTCTCTTCAATTTTCACTATGTCTAACTGTTTTATTCTTTTTTCATATTCGCTGGTGTTAATTCAATTAACTTAGTGACTAGTTAACTAAGATGTGGAGACTGTAGACTATAATGCTCTTGATTTTACTTAACTAAGATGTGTTGACAATTACTGATACCTGTAGCTTGGACATTGTCTATTAGTGTAGGTTGTGAATAGCTCTAGCAATCACAATCAACATGAATAAGCCATATGAGTAACATAGGGTGCCTGTACTAAATATTTTTACTTTGCTTATGCAGTCTTACTCTTTTGTGAATCCAACTTATTTGGTGTCCTGTTCTTTTCTTTTATCCTTTTATTTTTATTTTTGTAGGACAAGATGAAACTAGATGAAGGGCACATACCAAGAGGTGATAACATGAATATTTATCAAGTGCATCTTGATTTAACAATGTGCCTATAATGGGATAGTATAGTCCTTTCATATCTCACATAGTTATGGGCAACAAAGTTTTTGAAATTACAATGCTACATACCTGTTTCTGCTTAGCATACATATTATAAATTTTTTGCTTTTGATCGATTCTTGCTCTCTATCACAATTTATGTGGAAATTCGTGTTGTGGCTTTCAATTGCTCAAGCTTTATATAGCCTTGTGTCATATGCTCTCATGGTTATTTGTAATGCATCACACTTTTAATTTTCACAATTTCTGTACATGGTACATAAAATAAAATTGTTAACCTATGGATTGAACCAACAATTTTGGTGATGTGTGGATATTGCTAGGTGGAATCTAACAAAATTTCTATGCACTTGTGAGTACAATCAACTTTTTTGGTACTTGCATCAAGTACACATGCTTGTTTACTCAATCTGTGTGGTTTAACAACATGTAATCTAATTATGGGTATTTATTACAACATTTTTTTGGTGTGAGTTAAATTTGATTAGCAATTAGGAGTTTGATTCTAGATGTGTGACAATTGTTTTCCTCCTGGGCCTTAATGGTATGGAATAGGGGCAAGAAATTGAATATGAATAATTGTTTCTTAGTTTGGTTCATGGACTAGAATAAATTATTTTTGATTTGTAGGAATGTTATAACAAATTTATAAAATTCTATATAATGATAAAATATCTGAAAATTTTCATTTGACTCACCTTATCTAGTTTAGTATGAACGATCTACCTAGCTAATTGGCCCCCCTAAATTAGACTGCCCAATCTTGCTGGCTGGCTCTTCTGCTCGATTAGTGTGTTTGACTCTCTCGACTCACCTTGCTTGATCAAAGCACCTGCTTGGACTGACTGAATTTGTTCTGACCCATTCAGATTGGCTATACCATTCATCCGGTCAACTGACTTGCTCAGACCACTTCAATCAGTTGACACTTTGGATTGTCTAGTTGTACTTGCTCATTCAGATCATTTAGTGATATTTATTTGTCTGTATCATTTGGTGGCTTGCCTAGTCATTTATCCAACCCACATGATTCGTCAGGATTGTGTACCCCAATCAATATGCTCAAAATTGTGTTACCTTTTGGACTTGCCATTGAAATATTTTGTAGGTTCATAATATATTGAAGGAATATGGCACAGTAATTATTATTTTTAGTCATAAATTATTCAAGCAAAGAGATAAGTTTACAAAGGAGAAATCTCCATTTCAATTTTTATCATCTTTTACTATCAGTTTTTGTTTGCTTAGTTATAGAACAAAACCTTAGCAGCCTTATTCAGTCTGCCCCCATTTTAAAGGTGATAAGGAGTTGAGTACCTGTCATTTCTAGCTAGAAACCAATTTTGCATACCTGATGGGGAGGAGATATTTTCCAGTGTCTTCTACAAGTGATAAGTCGATTATTAGCAAATAACTTCAAGTGGGTAACTGTTAACTAATTTTGCATCCATCATTATTTCTTCTCGACGTCTGTCTATAGAATAAATTTTTTGACATTATGTGTTTTAATGCTTACAACAAGTTTTTCAGACCACAAAACTATAGATTACTTCTCTTTTGGTACTTGTCATGAAATTGCTACTAGGGCTAAAAGCTAGGCTCATAAAATTATCTTTTTATTTGGTAATATATGAATCAAATTGGATTTGAACTCATCTATGACTCAACCATATCTGTATGTAATCTTCCGCAGCATCACTTCATGTTGCATATGCTATGTTGTTCTTGCTATTCATATGCATCCAAATAAAGGCACAGAAAATTTCATCGAACAGAATTAGTCATTGATGATTCCATCTGTCATATCGAACTTCACTTGTTTTGTAACCTGGAACCATCCTCATGATTTTCTACAATGTTTTTTTTTCTTTCTAAATTTGATGATTAATTTAAACTGACATTCTAATCTACTGTATTCAAATCAGCTGGCAGAGGCGATGCATGAAAGTGTCACAGGCCGACTCAAGCTGTACTTGTGATTCAGAACTCTGTAAGGATTTTAAATTTTTGCTAAGGAAGCAAATGACTATATTTTGTCATCGAAGAATCCTCTCACTGATCATCCAGAAAGCTTATCTGTTTTTACTTTTGTTCATGCTTCTTGAAATGTTGGAATTATGTTGATATTTTTTGGGTTGATATGTTCTATCAAACTTGATCATTACTTCGATACCAATGTTATTTGTGTGATGCATTAAGCTTAGTTTTTTTTGGTGAGATATTTGCACTTGGGATCATCTTCTGACTGGTTAATGGAGTTTTTGGATTTCATGACTTCTCTTTTATGATTAATTGAAAAGAAATTGATTAGCCTCGGTGTGATGATATGAGCAAGGGTCTAACTACAATGCAATACGCACATCGTGAATAATCTTAACATAAATCTATATATATATAAAAACAGAGTTGTCTGTCCAAAAATTTCCCGCCTAAACATTAATTATAGACATATTTAACTATATGGAAACAAACTTACACCCATCGAGGACCGCAAAAATCTTTCATACAATTAATATTTATCTATACGGAAACAATTTAAGGAACCTAATTTTTGGGGACCTAATATAGCTACACTCAACTCTTTAGTTTCAATCAAATCTTTTATTATGAAAATAATAAATTATATATGCAGTGAACCTAATTTAAGAAAGATGTCATGAATCTGTGTATTTTGCATACAATTAATATTTATCTATATGAAAATAATTAATCATATATGCAGTGAACCTAATTTAAGGAAGATGTCTTGAATCTCTGTATTTTGCATATTAATGATTTTTTACAACTCGAACGGACATACATTTTATTTTTAATTAAGTTATGAAAATGTAGCCTTAGTTAATGTATTTAAATAATTATGTATTACATATCAATTATTATTATTTTTTACCTGATATAGAAATATTTATCTTATGAATTATCATTATAATTGTTTTACACAAATAGTATGATTTTTTAATTCAATAAAGTATTTATTTTTCATTTTTGTCTGATTTAAATGATTTGAGTTATATCTAAAACTTATATATGGTAAAGATTACCATATTTGATTGTAAAATATCATTTAATGTTGCAAAGCTAATAAAATGTTATTAATAATTGAAATGACCTTAATTAAAGATTACCATATAAATTAAAAAATGAAGATTCATCGATATTATTCAATTTTGATATTTATGACATTGAAGAGATTTTGAAAATCGTGAAAAGATTAGTGCTCTCTTTGATTGTTGATACTTTCCATCTTTTACAATATTAATTAAAAATTCATCTTAGAATTTAAATGATATTGATATCGTTAGACTTAATTTGTGCAACACTCCATGATTTAAGTTACACAAATTAAATATTACCACCTTTGAAATACCACATATTCCAAAGTTTCAAGGTCCTGCCTTAAATTATATTTAATGTCATCAATAAAATTACCATCTTTTTCGATTTAAACTTTTCAAATTCCTCTTCAATACACTCTATAAATTAAGACTGTAATATCTTTACTCACTCACTTTAGATTGAAATAAAAAAATGGCTCCTCTGTTTAATCTTATCCGAGAGGTTAACCGTTCGAAAATGCAGTGGGCGTTGAAACTCCGATTAGTTCGTTGTTACGATCTACCTGCATATGGAAACAATGGAGATTTTAGCTTGGAGTGTGTCTTTCGTGATAAAGAGGTTGTATATATATTTTTTACGTATATATTTGATTATTGTTCAAAAATATAAATATTTACTCTTTCTAAATATTTATAGGGTGAACGCATACATGGAACAATAAAACGTCCGATCATGGAGAAAGTGAAACCCATTCTATTAGAAGGTCATGTATTTGCCATAAAAAATATCATTGTTGCAGAGAATCGAATGAAGTATAAGACAACAACAAACAAATACAAGATCAATTTTATTGCAAAAACTCATGTATGCGAAATTTTTGATGATACATTTCCATCGATGATGTATGAATTCAAGTCTTTTAGTGAACTGAAGGAGACAGATTCTGTTAATGAGAACATACTTTTTGGTAAGTTAATTTATTTTTTTATTTCATGATTAATTGATCGAACATTTTATCTTATAGCTTAAATTTTTTTTTGAGATGTCATTGACAAAATGGTTGCACGAGAATCGCCTCAAAGTAAAGAATTTGGTGGCCGCCTTACAAAACTTCTTGATTTTATCTTAGAAGATTCGGAGTAAGTATTGTTTTATTATTCTTTTAATTTATGGAAAGACTTTGTCAATGACATTATGACATATTACATCTAATATTTTAATATTTTTTAATAATCAATTATTTTACTATTTTCAGGAACAATAAGATATCATATACTTTGTGAGGAGACTTTGTCAATGACATCATGACATACTTGGAAAAAATAGGTGAAGAACCGTTGTTATCGTTCTACAAATGTGTCGAGCAAAAAAAAAAAATTAATTAGTTGTTATCATTGTTATTTATATTTTAATTATTTATTCAAACGCTCATACTTACTAATTTTAATTATTAATTATATAAAAAAAATATCCCGTGCATTGCACGGGTGAAATACTAGAAAATTGAATACAATGGGTTTGCTTTCATGACTTCGGCCCATTTAAAATCCAATTCGCTTCGGCCTCTCATCTCAACCCTAATTTCACTCTATAAAATCCCTCCTCTGACGGTCGCGGTACATTTCGCAAGACTGGAGTTGCGGCGGCGATCTGCGAGAGTCCTTTCGGATCGTAGCTGGAGGCGAGGCCGACAAGAAGTTGAAGATGGTGAAGTTTCTGAAGCCCAACAAGGCCGTCATCATCCTCCAGGGCCGCTTCGCCGGTCGGAAGGCGGTGATCGTTCGGGCCTTCGACGACGGCACGCGGGAGCGCCCTTACGGCCACTGCCTAGTGGCCGGCATCGCCAAATACCCTAAGAAGGTCATTCGCAAGGACTCGGCGAAGAAGACGGCCAAGAAGTCGCGGGTGAAGCCCTTCCTGAAGCTGGTCAACTACAACCACATCATGCCCACCCGCTACACCCTCGACGTGGACCTGAAGGACACCGTCACCCTCGATGCGCTCCAGTCCCGGGACAAGAAGGTTTCTGCTTCCAAGGAGACGAAGGCCCGCTTCGAGGAGCGATTCAAGACCGGAAAGAACAGGTGGTTTTTCACCAAGCTCAGGTTTTAATCTAATGATGCGCCTACTTTAATTGCTTCATAGATCGACATTTAATTTCGTTGTCGCTTAGACTGTTTTTGACTATCGTTCAACTTTAATTTGCTTGCGATTGCATCTCTATTTCTTTCTTCATTCTACCTGGAAACCATGTCTGCAAATTCACAATCCTAAATTTATGTTTGATGCAATTGATATGGTTCGTTGTTTTGGATCTCATGGCCTTCCTACCGATCTTTGTGATAGGAAGTTTTCAAAATGTGTTGCATCAAGTAGATCAGGATTGATTTCAAACCTAGTCATAGCAAATTGAGGAGTAGCACTCCGATCTCTATCTTGAATATTTGTACACACTTGATTCTGAATTCGTTGTTTTGGATCTAGCAAACCTACTCCCATCATGTAGATCTGGTTCGTTGTTTTGGATCTCATGGCCTTCCTACCAATCTGTTCTTCACCTCTCGTGAAGCCCAAAATACCCCCAGCTTTTTTCATCCTTTACCGTCCTTACCATTCAGCGCCCACGCGTCGCTCATCTATCTGTTTACCATCGATTTTGACGGCCTTGATTTAATTCGCTCGTTGCTCGCTTTATTACTACGCCAACGACGCGAGTTCGGAGTCCAAAAATAGTCAGCGGACGGGATTAGCACGTGAGTTGGGGTCGTACATCACGTGGTAGACTCAGGCGAAGAGCACGTGTGAGGCGTGGGATTTCATTATCCTTATTTATATATTATGTTTATTTCATATATTATCAAAATATCCTATTATCGTATATAATTGGATCGGATTTTTATATCCTATCCAAATATTTTATCATCACATATGATTATATTTTTTTAAAATTTAAATTATTTCGATGAAAATATAGATATTTATCAATTTTTTTTAAAAAATAATAAAAACAATTTAAAGATAAACATTAATAAACTAAATTTGAAGAATGAAATAAATGAAAAAATCTATAAAATTCAAATCGAGGACGGTGTTAATAGATTTTTGATTTAGAAAACAAATATTTTAATATATATATGTATATATATATTAATTTAATTAGGTATTCGATCGAGTATGAGTAGGAAATTATTTTCAATTCGAATTAAAAATTTTTTATATTCAATTAATCAATTACTTTTCTCCATTGAGTCGAAAATTATCATTCCTAATGACGATGGGCATATTCGTCTTTTTTGGTTTGGTAATTTGGGCTCTTGTAGTGAATGTTACCGTGGAGGCCCAAAAAGGCCCAAGAGGCAAAATCCACAAATTAGGGTTGGAACGTGGAACATATCCGGATCTCGAGCCCTATATTAGGGCTAGGTTAAACATGAAACTTGCGAAGCGAGCTCCTGCGGTTTCTAAAGGGAGCGGCGGCCGCGGCAGTGGCGGTGTTCTCATTTCTTCTATTTTCTCTAATCTTTTCTGATAGATCAGTTTTCCTAGTGGAGTAGGAGGCCGTGATGGAGAAATTTGCACTTGTGTAGACGCTCTCCGCGCATGATCTGTCATTATCAATCGCTACGTTCTTGCTGAGCCTTCCCTCTCTTTTCTATCTGTGTTTTTGCGATCTGCTTTTGCTTTGTTTTCCTTGAACTGAGATTTGACTGCTAAATCGGGAAGATATCGATCTCTATGATTCGCACATGTTTTCTGGTGATTCACCGTTCTTGCTAGGTTTTGCTCTTGTTGATTCCTGAATCTGTGCATCGACAGAGAATTAGCGAGGGAGAAGACCTTCATTAATCCCAGATAAGCGATGTCTCTGCTGCTTATCTGATTCATACGAGGTCGACATCGATCCATGGCAGTTTCGCTGATAGCATCTTCTATTTTACTCTCATGAAGATGTTTCATTAGTAGCTCGCCAAACACACTAGAAGGTTTGATCTTTCTTCTTCTTCCCGATCGTCATCGTACGATTTTTCGGATTCATTTCGCCAATCTCTGATTCAAAATGCCACATTTCAGTAGTTCAAGCACAGATCGAAGGCTTCGAGGCGCGTTCACAACGCTTGAAAATGCCTAGGGAGCTCAAAAACTGTGCGAAATAACGCTTGTCTGCTTGTCTTTCAGTATCCGGCTTCCATTTTTCTTATTGGGGCTCGACGAAAGGAGAGCAAAAATATTGTTCATAAGAGAAATTTCTGTGATTTCTGAAGCTTTATATCGTTTGGTCTGAAGCAGTTGCCAATTCCGGCGATTTTAACGGCGATTTTGAGGTGAAGGAGAGAGCTTATCGACCTTATCGCTTGGTTGGCAGAGCAGAGAGGCCGCAGAGACAATGAAGCCAACGGTGGTGCTCTATCCCGTCACCGCCATGGGGCACGTCGTCTCGATGGTCGAGCTCGCCAAGCTCTTCCTCCTCCATGACTTCGCCGTCACCGTCGTCATCATGCACTCCTCCGTTTACCACCCCGCCTTCGATTCCTTCCTCGGCCGTGTCTCCGCCGCCTACCCTTCCATGTCTTTCCACCGCCTACCGCCGCCTCTCGCCGCCGAACCTCCCGCCGAGCCCCCCGCCGGCAGCAGCCACTTTGTCACAATCTTGGAGACCGTCCGACTCAACAACCCACAGCTACTCGACTTCCTCGTCGCCCACCGCCGCACTGCCGATGTCCGCGCCGTCGTCCTCGACTTCTTCTGCGTCGCTGCTCTCGACCTCACCGCCGAGGTTCGCCTTCCTACTCACATCTTTTACCCCCCCAGCGCCGCCAGCCTCGCCTTCTTTCTCTACCTCCCTACCATCGAGTCCACCACCGATCTCAGCTTCTGCGAGCTCGGAGACGCGCCGGTCCACATCCCGGGAGTGCCACCGATTGCCGCGTCCGATATGCCCAATGCCTTGATGGATCGCGCCGGAGAATCCTATAAAACGCTGGTTTCATTGTTCCAGCGCATGCTTGAAGCCGACTCGATCTTCATCAACTCGTTCGAAGCCCTAGAATCGGAGGCTGTCAAGGCTCTGCGCGCCGGGGCGTGCGTTCCCAATCGCCCGATGCCGGAAGTGTATTGTGTCGGCCCATTGATCGGCGGCGGCGGCGGCGATGGAAATGAAAGGGCGGAGTGCCTGAAATGGCTGGACGCGCAGCCACGTGGCAGCGTGGTGTTCCTCTGTTTCGGGAGCATGTCCTCCTTCTCGGTGGCGCAGTTGGAGCAGATCGCCGACGGCCTAGAAAGGAGCGGGCAGCGGTTTCTTTGGGTGGTACGGCGCCCAATGACTCGCCGAGCCATGAACTGGAAGCTTTCTTGCCGGAAGGCTTCTTGGAGCGGACGAAGCAGAGGGGGATGGTGGTGGAGTCTTGGGCGCCGCAGGTGGAGGTGCTGAACCACGAGGCGGTGGCCGCGTTCGTGACGCACTGCGGGTGGAACTCGACGCTGGAGGCGATCGCCGCCGGGGTGGCGATGGTAGCGTGGCCGCTGTTCGCGGAGCAGCGGCTGAACAAGGTGCTCCTGGTGGAGCGGATGGGGCTGGCGGTGGCGATGGAGGGTTACGAGAAGGGAATGGTGGCGGCTGAGGAGGTGGAGGCGAAGGTGAGGTGGGTGATGGAATCGGAAGGAGGAAGGGAGTTGAGGGAGCGGGCGGCGGCAATGAAGGCGACGGCGGTGGCGGCGACGGAGGAAGGAGGTTCGTCGCGACGGGCTTTGCTGGAAATAGTCAAATCGTTAAGGAATTCCAAGCCACAAGTGTCCTAATTCTGTTGCAATTTATGTTTTTACGGATTCGCCCTTGAGATTCAATAAATATAATTTTAGGGTTTAAGTTTCAATAGTAAAAAAATTTAGTTAACAATAAGAAATTAATACAAAATTTATTTGAATAAAAATAAAAATATAATAGAGGATTATGCCCGAGTTTCATAGGCTTATTTGAAGTGCGATCAAGCAGCTGTTTGATTGAAAAGATGCTTCCGGATCTGCATCAGAGATATAGGAAGATGTTCTCTTGTTAAGCTGAAGGCAAATCAAATCCAATTATAATGAAATTACATGAAGAATGCTTAATGAAATTATCTAATCCAGGAAACAAATCTGGTAGGGCATGTACAGGTCAAATCTAAACATTTACCATGCTTTCATCTAAACATGTACAGTTCATCTCTCTCTTTAGTTTTACTGCAGACTAGGAAATGAGTGAGCTTGATCATCAATTAATTTGGGCCAAATATATTCACTAGATTTAATCATTTGGGTCTAAGAATGTGTCGATGTAATCTGTTTCTCGACACAATTTGTTTCTAAGAAAATGAGAGGATAAAGTGAAAATTGTGAGTACCTCGGGGAGTTTCTTCCGGAAGACAACGTTGAGTCTTGCATCTAGTGTGTTCTCACAGACAATTTTACCATCTGCAGATGCCAAGACAACACCTCCAGAGCTGAAGCACAGAAAATATTTCTTTAGCCAGGAAATTTTTCCTACATTATTTTATTTATCCTCCATCATCTCTAAGACAAAATACGCTTAGCTTGACTATAATAGGACATTGTCGAGGTTTGAAAGTGACAAACTCATATTGCAAGTTGAGTTGTATTAATTTGAAATTAAGGTTATTTTTGAGGTATAGTTGAGTTAGTTACGATTAGATAAACTTATTGAAATGGATAAGAGTCAATTTTCGATAAAGTCGAGATATTGTTCTCTCTCATTGTCTTCTGTTGTAGTCAACTGTAACTTTTGATTTACATCTTCACAACTAATTATGAGATTGATTTGAGATTGATTTTGTGAGTTCGTTAAAATAATAGATTTCATTTTTCACTGAAGTATTTGAAATTAGATCATAAATTGCTTTGTAACTCTGTATGTGCTTTCAAACTTATCACCTACAGTAGCTTGTCATTGCATTTCGAGCGATTTTGGATTTTTTTTACATGAGTTAATTAACTTTAAAGCGTTAACGATCTAAAATTCACAGCGTCTAAGATAATGAATAAGGTATGGTCTCTTGTGATTATTATTTGAGATGAAGAGCGTCCAGAAAGAAAGGAAGGAAAGAAAAAAAAAGATAAACTTTATTTTTATATATTTATGGATCATTATAATTTTTTAGGTTTTGATTTGTGTTCCGACTCCTCGCCGACGATAGCCACAACACTAGGCAAGAGGAGGCCGCGTCAACTTGTACTGCCACGTCGAGGAGAGGGATCCTGAGGAGACAACAACTGAACGCACGGGTCAGTGGGACGCCGGAGAGTCCCGGCGTGGCCACTCCGACGCTCAAGTCAGGCAACGAGCAAAGAAGTTTGTATTCAGAAGAATTCCGAGAGTTCATTATCATACCTGTACCGTTTATATAGAGATGGAGGGGCGTTATTTTAGGATCTCAGAGCCGATGATTGGCTATCAATCCCCTATTGACGTGGTAAGGATAATCTTCGGGGGTTTTTGGTCGTCCGATAGCTCGGAGTTGTAACTCCTCATCTGACGGCTTTGCCCGCACGAGGTATTTTCTTTGGATGATTGGGATTAGGCTAGGCCAAGTAAGGGACTTGGTCTACTTTCTCCTTCTCGCGGATGGGCAGCCACTTTTGGTGGGGAGGTTGATGTGGTGCTCTGCTGTTATACCTTTTGCGGACGGAGGTCGGGAGTGGCCGATTCAGGGAGATGCTCTTAGGGCGTATAGGTACGAGTGGCCTTGCTTTAGTTGGGAGGTCTCTGTAGAGCTGTCCGGCGACCCTTGCTGGGCTCATGCCCGGAGGTGGGCATGTGATGCCGGTACCGTGTCCGGAGGTAAGCTTGCGATGCTTGTATCTAGTTTTGAGGTAGGCGTCCGATGCCTGTACCGTGCTTGGAAGCAGGCATGTGGTGTTAGGACTTCGCCCTGGGGTAGGCTTGTGATGCCGATGCGGTAGCATGAGATAGACCCGCGATGCTGATACTTTGTCCGAGGGTAGACATGCGATGCTGGTGCTTCGTCGGGAAGGAGGTAGGTGACATTGATACCGGGTTCAGAGGTTGGCATGTGATGCCGGTGCCTTGCCCGGAGGTAGGCGTGTGATGCCGGTGCCCTATCTGGAGATAGGCAGGCGGTGTCATTACCTTGTCTGGAGGTAGGTCTGGGGTTAGGCAGGTGATGCTGATACCGGGTCCAAAGGTAGGCAAGCAGTGCCAGTACCTTGTCCGGAGGTAGGCGGGTGGTGCCGATACCAAGTCCGGAGGTAGGCAAGCAGTGCCAGTACCTTGTCCGGAGGTAGGTGGGTGATGCCGATACCAAGTCCAGAGGTAGGCGAGCAGTGCCAGTACCTTGTCCGGAAGTAGGCGGGTGATGCTGATACCAAGTTCGGAGGTAGGCAAGCGGTACCAGTACCTTATGCTGGGGTTGGTTATGAGATGGTGTGTTATTGTCGCGGAATGCTTCTTGGTGGGTAGGGAGCTTCTAAGCTTCTTGGGGTCTACTTCCGTGTACCTTGTTCCCTTGCTGGGGTTTACATTCTGCTTAATTATCCTTTGGTTATAGGATGACCTCCCGTGCTGATGGGAAGGGGGGTCCGGGTCTCTCGCGTGAGGTCGGTGTCTTTTGCGTTATGGAAGGTCGGTCTTCCCTACCCTTCTCTTAGTCTCCAGGAAATACCTTTCCGGGCTCCTACCCCTTCTCTATCCGTATCCCTCCCTTGGTGAGGGATACTCGTCCCGGATCAATTTGGAATGTAAAGAAGGAAAAAAAATTAAAAATATTTTATTTTATTTTTATTTTTAAATATTAATTTCTAAATTAATTTATCTGTTTAGATATTTCTTTTTTATGTCGTCGCTCCTTACATAACATGTGTTGTCACCGTCCAATATTCAATTATTCACATTTCATTATATATTAATATCGACGTTGATTTCATCGTAAATATTTTGAAGGATAAAATTTAAGAAGACATAAATATGTAGTCTTAATCTTCTTCTCTTCCTCTCCTAACATAACCTTATGTTAGGACTTTATAAAAAAAAATATTTATCTACTATTATCAATTGCAATTATTAAAATTTGTAACAGTGAAATTTAATAAAAGTACAAAAAATATTTTTTAGTTAATAGAATTTTATAATTTTTCATTGATCAATATCTTTTTTAAAAAATAAAAATATTTTTTTATTTTATGTATTTAATATTTTTTCTTTTCATTGTCAAATAAGATAATATTAATATTTCATTCTTTATATATATATATATATATATATCTATTTCTTTTTTTTCCCGTACCGTATGTCATCAAATCCAAACGTAACGTTAGAGCGACCCGGTCCGCACACAGATTAGACCCGAGTCGATATCCACGTCGGTGCTACATGGCTTAGCCTCCTCGATGGCGAGCTGCACCAATCTCCGATCCAGGGAAAGCTCGGCCACCCATTTTCTATCGTTGCGGATATCCGGTGGTGCTGCCAACGCCGCGCGCCCGGAGGCGGAGGACCTCCTAAAGTCAAGATGCTGACCGCGATGGACTCCTCCCTAGCTATCCGCTTGCGCCACTGCGCTTGTGGCGGTGCCTGTCCTCAGCCGCCGCCGCCTGCGCCACCGCCTCTGGCGATTCTGTCGCTTGTCGTCGGGGCATTCCCAAGGTTCCCGTCCCGAGGCAAGCGGAGAGTTTCCGGAGGAGGATTCGGGTGAACTCTTGCCCCCTCCTTTCCTTTTTTTTTTTTTGTTAGTGGCGTCTTTGATGCTTAATCCCTTTTCTCGGAAATGCTCACTAGGATCTTTATTGATAGCTGCTTTCAATCTCGCCGGGGGCTTCCTCTTTCTTCCAGAGTTCGTTCTTCGCAAGGCGATGCAGGTTCACTGTCGGATTCACCGAGAAGTAACTCGAAGCCACGTTACCATCCTTCTGAGGAAATCGAAGAGCTGGATCCTCCTGCTATTGGAGAAGAGAGGTGTCTCACTGTGGCAGAGACTGCTAGGACCATAATAGAGGTAACAACTACAGAAATTACTGAATGAGCAAGATAGTTGGCAATAATGCCTGTAATGTCAGGACCGAATCGCAGCTGTAATTTTTTACTTGATTAGCGAATTAAACCTGTAGAATAATATAGTGCGAGCTTTGTGAACTCTGCCAGTATAAAGCAAATCGTTCTGGGATGGTAAAATAGCATTGATCCTGGATCTGTGTTGTTCACTAAACAATGTAGTACAATAAGCAACAGAAATTAATAATGCATCCAAAATGCTAATTAGCCAAAGAGTACACACATGAGTCAGCAGATAAACTCACATATAAAGACAATATCAAATTTACTTAGAAAATCCCTTGCAAGAGTAAGGATGAAAACCACAACAGAGAAATCCACTAAACAGTAATATAAGGAGTTTACAACTATTCTATATTGAATCTTGCCAAATTAATCGATCCAAGCATATCACAACATAATGCAACAAAAAAAAGGCAATGGTATAACATAAATCATGCCTAAGTTATCTCTGATGTTAAAAATGATATGCCCTGTGCAGGGATGTTCTCCACATCGATAGCACCTCAAATCATGATGAAGGCCTGATTTGTCACTTAATTTAGCTGTTGAAAACTCTCCAAGATGTATGTTCACATTCTTTGATGAGTCTTCTCCTTCTCTATAGAATTTTAGAGAAATTTGCTCACAAAGCCAACAATATTGTTTATACCTGGCCTGCTAGACACCATAAACCATATATAGTGACTCCACTGTTCATGAACAATTGAATTTCCTTTTTCTTTCTCCAGAAGTTGACTAAAATCATTATCTACCTTAGACACCATAAAGCATATCTAGTAACAAATAACTGACAATGCATGATATAATGTTATAGGCACCACTTGGCTGATCTCATTTTCTACCTTCTTTTACCTCTTAACTTCTGCTTTATGAGCTTGCAATTCCCCTTAAAGTTTCCAAGTTTTTAACAACAAGATGTTTCTTTTTTCTATACTCTTTGTGGCTTGCCACCCAACTTATATTTACCCTAAGGTTTCTTGCTTTGTTCTTTTGCCCTTATCTTCTTTGACAAATGCATCATGTTTTTATGCATCCCTGAAAATAATACTATCTTGTTGGTTACATGTTATAGAGGTATAGATAGTCACTCATTCATTAAAATTCATGCCTTGTTGCTTGTCTTGGTTCCAGATCTAATTTCAATAATACATTCAGAAAGGAGTACTAAAATTCCATTTTTAAGATTAGGCCTCATAGATATCTAGATATCTGAAGGGCCATAATCACATATGTTCATCTCATTGTAGACATTATGATCTCCATATTAAATGAGCACCCAAAACTTATACTAAAATTAAGGCTGAAGCCAATCTAAGTGTTGTACAATCTTATGCCATATTAAATGCAGAGTCAAAACTTATACTAAAATTCAATTCCTATTCTCAAGTGAAATTTCTTCCCAACTATTGAAAGATGAAGGCGATGCTCTGTGTTGTACAGTCTTATTTTTCTTTGATAATGTCATAAAAAGCCAAATAAGTCATGTTTGCAATTTAGAATTTAAGCATCTTTTTTCGTTGCAATTTGACATGTATATGCCATGTCTAGGTGAACAGCAAAGCAACTATTATCTTTTCAGGATTCACTGATGATGTAGTGGAGCAAAATATTGTTTTGCCTTATTTACCATACTTAACTGATGAACATGGAGGTACACTGAAATACTTGTTTAACTGTTGTGATATCTATTACACTGGGAAAAAAACACTTTTCCCCCTGTTTTATCTGCTCACTTATGTTTTTCATGATACACTTTGGGCAGATATTTATTTTGAGGTGGGCAGTGAGAAACAAATTCTGCAAACTCTGATCGCAGATGATAAATTAGTGGTATTATACTATGAATTCCTAATGAATACATTGCCTTTTCTATTTGTTCTAGACTTCACAAGCAAGTTAATTGTAGTGCAGCAAGTTATAATTGGTTTGGACAATGTGGAAATGCTACCAGAGTTGGACCTATTAGAGCCAGCTGATCTTGATTTTGGAGTTGAAGAAAGTTCTAGTGATGAAAGTGCCAGTGATGAAGAATATGAAGAGGTTTGGGGACGATGATTCTGTGATATGAGTTTTATTGTTTTTTGTGACTGCATATTGAAGATGTCATTGTTAGTATTTCTTGGGCAGAATGTTGTGGTCATTCATGAAGATGAAATAGATGAGATTCTCTCTGATGATATAAGTGATTGGACAAATTTGGAAACAATGCGATCTTGTCACCCTATGTATTTTGCTAAGAAAATGGAGGAGGTACATAAAATGCTTATTTGTTTATTTTACATGAAAGCTTTATATTTTCATGTGCAGTTTTTAGCCACACAAGTTTCATTCTTCTTCTTCTTCTCAGTCTATATTAAGTGATAATTTGGACTGGATGGATCAACCTCCTGCTAGCATTGTCATTCGAGGTCATTTGAGACCTGCTTTTGTCGAGGAGAACACAAATATCAAGAAGATTCCATATAGTGGTATAGAATATATATGCTTCTTCCAACTTTGGGAAAAAATGATATAGAATCTTATACTATAAAATATATGTTTTCTGGTAACTTTGCTCCATTAATGACCAAGTAGCATGTTGTCATGCAGGAGAATCAGATAATGACAGAAGTTCGAGTAATGGAGCTGCTTTTTATAAATTGGAGATGATTAATATTCAAATAGTTTCTGCATATGGAAGCCAGGCATGTTTTCCTTGACACAAATCCAGACTGTAGTAGCACTGCAGCACTTTTCCTTAACAGAAATCTGACCTAATAGCATTGTAGCACTTTTCCTTGTCAAAATCTGACCATTGTAGCATTTAACACACCAAAATGCATCTTTGCAGTTTCCCAATCTCAGTTTGCATCCTGGAAACAATCAGATAGTTGCACACTTTTTCAAATGTTAGCCAAATTTCATCTCAAAAAGCATGTCTATCTCTAAAAGGTTTATATAAATTTATATGGCAGATTCTGTCTAGAGGGTTATTATTGCATGTGTCCATTATGTAAATCACAATCAATTTGGAAATAAGATAATCACAACTAATAATTTGTGAATAGTTTTTGTGCCCATTTTAGTTGTTTAAATCTACTGCAGAGATTTCTCTCCATTCCTTTTACTTTAGCATGTTCTATTAAAGATCACTAATCATTGGTGAAAATCTTATGTTCCATTTCTCTCACTTGGATTTCATTGTTTTGGTTCTTGGTTGGCGTTTACACATGGTTCACTTAGTTTTTTTTTTTTTTTTAATTCCAAGTTGTTTCCTTTGTCTAATGTTCAGTAAACATATTCCCGGATGTTTTCTTACAGTTTTCTGTGCAAATTCAAGACTTTCTGGAAGCTCATCCAGATGTTCTTGCACATTCATCTGCAAACATTTTATCTCGTCTAAAAGCTGGTGGTGAGAAGATCTTGCAAGCCCTTAAAAACCTATGCCTGAGGCAAAAGGGTATCACTGTGGAGGTAAAGTGGTAGCCATCTACAATTTCTTTCATGTTGTTAGATAAGACAAGATACCTTGTTTTGTTTAAGTCATATGTCTAGGTAGAATTGGTTATTTATATAAAGTTATTCATGTTTAAGGATTATAAATACATGGACAATTCTATACAATTACATAATAGGAATGCACTATTCTCTCTTTCCCCCAAATTTTGCAAGGTATCAGAGCCACCGTTTTATGATTTACAAATAAGTATTCCTCTAAGGAGGAGGCCTTATGTTTGTATCCTCTCGTCTTTCTTCTCGTGCATCAAGCACCCCCTTCTAGTTTAGTAGCATAGTAGAGATTTTAGGAAAAGAGGGGGGATATTAGGATTTTGTTGTGAAAAAGGATGGTCATCTCCTCTTTAAATAGATGATCCGATAAGAGCAAGCCGAAGAAAAGATTTGACTTGGTAAAACGTCAATCAGGTTCGTCCAATAGGAAGAGCTTGGTCAATTTAAATTTTATGTAAATTTATTTATTAAATAAATAATAAAATAAATTGAAAGCTTAGACCTCTTTTATATACTATGTGGTTAACAAGTTGCTTTTTAAAGCTTAAACCTTCGCTTAATATGATACTTTATGTTGAAATATGACATTATGATGCGCGATATTTTGAACTACACTTTTAGATCTACATTCACTAAAACATACAACATTGAAAATGTGATGTTATGGTGCACAATAATGGGTCATTGTATGCACCTTGATTTTTTAATGTAATGGTTGTTATACCTCATTACGTGAGTAAATTGCATTTTTCTTGTAGAGATTCAGCATTATATTGTTTCCATGTATTGATTCCTTGTCATTAGTCAAGTTCCTAAATATTATAGTTTAATCCTATCTTGATTTTTGAGATCCTATATTTTTGTGCTTCAGGAGGCTGTTGCAATTGGAGTTGATAGTCTTGGTTTTGACTTGAGAATTTGCTCAGGAAGGCAAGTTCAAACCTTGAGGTTTTCATTCGACACACAAGTAAGCTTTTGCTCGACTTAGTAGTAAGTTTCAATTTTTTTGTTCTTTCTTGGATATTTCTGTTACCAAAACTTTGTGAAGATGGATTTCATTACCAGATCTAGTAAGAAAAAGTAAATCTAGTAAGAATCTAAAAATCAACAAAACTATTGACGACTTAGGTTTGATTTGATACTAATAAAAATGTCACACCTTTAGGCGGGGCTTGACCTTTACTCTTTTTAGGAAGGGCCCTTCCCTATCACTCGACTAGATTAAGTATATAATAGGGGAGTCTAGGACAAGAGCATCTAGGACAACTCAAGTTTCAAAATCTTGTTCCAAGCCAAAGTTTCAGTGGTTGGCTTAAACGAGTTGGTACATGTTTGAGTGCCAACATGTGTTAATGGCATTGGGAGTGGAGAAAGGAAGAAGATGAAAAAAAAGAAAGGAAAGGACATCTATGTTCCTAGAGGAACTATTCCGTGGTGTCTTCCTTTAGTTGACAGGCCAAAGCGAGACAATTTTGGTACCATGCCGAAGTACCAACAATGGTGTCAATGGTGAATCAGGGGTGCAGGGAGGAAGGAGGAGGAGGAGGTAGTTATGTTCTTGGAGCAAGTATGCTATGGATTCTTTCTTTAGTTAATGGAAATTGTTCTAGCTTTCAGCCCCTGTAGAACTATTTGTGGAAATTCTTTCTTATTCAATCCTCGCAGAGTTGTTCTTGAGCTAAGTAAAATCCTTTGTGGAGTTATCTTGCATGGTCCTTACCTCACTTTCACGAGTCATTACACTCACATAGTTGTACCAAGTCATCGTGGAGCTTGAAGAAGCCACTTCTCTTGATGAAGATGTTTTCAGATCGTGCAGAGTTGTTCTTAGCTGTCACAGAGGAGAAATTGTTCAAAGTCCTCTCTTGCAGAAGTTGTTCATGGAATGTTCGCATGTTGTGGAAGAAAACTCTTGTTTCACCTATCTCATCCAACTCTACTTGCAAATCGACAAGCTGGATGAGATGTTTCACTTGTGTGGACATATTTCAAACCATAGGACAACCACGTCTCATTAGATGTTATAAATCCCTTTATATGCTCTTGAAACCTCATGTGGCAAATCTACATCCAGCCAGAAATATTTTCAATGGCATGGTTTAGCTGACAAGTTTCGCAATTGTCTCTCTATGTACAATTTTATTGCATGAACTATATTCATCCATGGATGTCATAAGCAACATATAAAGAACAAACCAATTAGTAGAGAATGGCAAAGGTGATATTGTTTGAAAAAGCAATGAAAAATATTAGAAGACAACGCACACATAATATTATGTCTATGACTTGTCGGACTAACAAATTCAACACATAAATAGGGTGCGAAAGTGTCTAGCTGATGAAGGAATTCTTACTGTAGGGAACGATAACATTAACCATGTCAACCATGAATAACTAGATGGTGAAAGAAATATGAAGGGAAATAAGTAGAACAAACATAACAAAAAAAAAAAATACAACCTGCTTTGGTATATTCAAATAGTCAGTTTAAAAGACAACGACATAAAACAACATTTTGGCTGTGTGTGTAACTTTTTCAGGTTTTGCCCTGTTGAGCATGCTTTTGTTGGAAATAAAAAGGAAAGAAGCAATATATTACTTAGTGCTTCCAGCCTTCTCTAATGCAATGAGAAGTGATGTCTCATGAGCAACAAATAATGGCTGTCCTTGAATAAATTCCATGTGATAGGCAAAACATTGTTGGCTGGTGGATCCCTATACCATAATCTTTCAAAGAATATGAAATCAGATTGCAGTTGAAATACGAAAAACTGAAACACTCCCGGTCTTGAACTTCTTGTATCCCACTAGTTTGAATCTGCTCTCTGTAAGAATAGGCTTCCTTGAAGGACTTGACAATGATGTCAAAATGCACATGGACGATTCTTCAATCAATCTTCTTAAAAGGAATATGAAGATAATGGTAAACAACTGTTTTATTTAGCATGGTGAATTTTACTCGTATTATCTGTCAAGCTGTCACTTTCTCACTTGTCATAGTGGCTTCAGTCTAACTCAAAGATATACAACCTTAACACTATTCTATTTCACATAGTCTGCATATGGAATATAATGGCTCGATCACTTTTGGAAGGCCATGAAAGATTATGCCATGTTGCCATCACAATGATTATACACCTTTTCTCTTCAATGTTGGTTTTTTCAAGAGAAATTTTCTTTCTTTGTGTATCCTTGATTTGGGATAATTATTTCTCTGCTTTTTTGCCAACTGAGAATGACAAAGCTGACTTGTTGGTGCGAGCATTTTCCAAACGGGTTAACAATATGAAATCTTTTATATGTCCACTTATTTAACCAACTCTGAGATTTTTTAACACACATTGGGAATTATTGATAAACAGTAGAGGATCCATTATCTTGACTTTCTATACTACTATCAAGCTCCATTTTCATTTTAACTACAGCAAATACAAAATCTAATTTTTATGGTTCTCAGTTGACAAGATCACATTTTATATGTAACACCTTGGTGTTTACTGCAAAACTTAAATCTCTTCTTGTTTTATACTTTCAGGCAACATCAGAGTTTAGCGCAGAAAAGCAGCTAAATGATCTTCTTTTTCCCCGACAGCAGCAGAAACAGCAGAGCTGGCAGCAAGCTCATCAGGATTAGACAGCTGACAAGTTTAAATATAGAATATCTAGCCGATTCATCTTCATATCTTGAGGTGGGATCGTTAGATCTTTCATCCCCACCATCTGGTCATTTACTGCATATAACTTGTCTCTCAATTCCTAGCTCTTGATCAGGCGAAGCACACTGTAGCTTGGAAATATATTTATTGATCTGGTAAGGCTTCACTTATATTATTTATCATCAACAATTTTTAAGCAATATTATGGTCAAATTGTGAGGCATAGGAGGTTGATTACTTTTATAGTGCTCCCATTGGTTGTTTTCGCTTGATAACTTTTTGCTACCATAGCCACCTTTTTCGGACAAAAAATATGATTCCACACTAATATGCTCACATTAATATGAAAACATTTTGTTTAGGAAATGGCTCCATGTGTCTGATGTTTTAGTCAGAAGAAGAGATGTCTAACTTATTAGGTGCAATAGTAGGATTAAGCAATCATTTATCTGCTTTAGTAGTGTTTCAACGTAGTAACTGAGATGATATCAGGGAACCCTTGGAAGTGATCTGACTATTGAAACTGCTGCAATCTGGTTATGTTCTTTTTTTAATTAACAAAGATGTTCAGGGAATTTTTAGATTTCCAATGAGATATTTCCTGGAATCATTAAATTAAGCAACAAAATATAACTCGTCCACCTCATTACATAATGGGCATAAGCAAGATCTAACATTAGCAAAATGGCAAATTACAGGTTACATGAAATATTCACAAATACAATTCAAAACTGCAGCTTTCCCATGCCTTCAAATTTCTTATAACTTATATTAACCGGAGTCTGGTCATAGTTACACAGATGACACCCTAACCTTGATTGTAACATCAGCTATCGAAATTAATGACTGTAAAAAAATACCTACAAGTAAATAAACGTTAAGCACAATTGGAATTAAATAAATCTGAGTAATAAATCCGAGTAAGGGTGAATTTAAGCGCATGGTTAAGGCTTTGCATTGGCATAATATAAAGCATTCGAATTTTTGACATTTTGATTATATCATGCTTACATTTTAATGTAAATTGTTGTTGTCAATAACCTAAAACTTACACCGTGGCTGTGACAAATGTGAGTGTTTTTTCATAATTAATTTATGTATGAGCATGTTGACCACAAATTAATTCAAATTATTTATTACAAATGACCTTTTTCATGATCCAAATTATGTCATTTGATAAAAAAAATCATATCCATTTTTTTGTAGTCGTGTGAATTGTTAGTGTTTTGAGTTGAAATATATTTTTAAAAAGATTTTGATAATAATTCTTTTGATGACTCAAGTCATATATTCGAACAAGTAAATTAAATCATAGGTTTGCTTTTTGAATGGAAACATAGTTATAGGCCTGTAGTCCCTAGTCATTCCATGCTGTTTGTCTTAGAAGTTAGAATTTACCTTGTCAAGCATTTGGTCCATCGGATGCGCCAAGTTCATTGAGTTTGCTCCAGGTTATTCATCATCCTACCTCTGAGTTTGTCTTCTTATAAATCTCTAAGCCATCGAGGCAAATGATCTTATGATCACATCAAACCAACATAACCCTATTGAATCAACATGCTCTACAAACTCCATGTTCACATCAACATGCTCTATAAGCTCCATGTTCACTTTGTTAAATTATAGAATGAACCTAATTTAAATTTTTCTGTTAAACAAATCAAAATAATCTAGTCAAACCTAACCATTTAGAAACATGTAGCACCAATAAAACCTTCAACTGAAAAATGGATTCCCAAGTCGTTTTTATCAATTAACTTCAGTTTTGAACCTTTTCTTAGGCTTATGAATACTTGTAAGTCAAATGAAAGGGGACTATCTAGTTGCCAGTTGATTGAAATGAGATTAAAGCTAGTCAAAACATGGCAATTGTCCAAGTGGCCTAAGTGTAAAGAATATTTCTGTGTAGAGTTTAGTCGATTGGGTAGGAAGCATTTTAGCAATCGACTAGTTAAAGAGTCGTTGATCTCCAATGGCTACATTTGGCACTTAAGTCGACTAGAGGTCTATTACAATTAGCTAGAGGTAGAACTTACGAACATTTGTTCTTGCGCTCTAGATGTTGAAGTGCTCAAAGGGATACAAGAGTGTGGAGAAGAGTTGGAAGATTGTAATCATCTAGCTTTTGATAATTTCTCATTTACATAGTTCCTCTTTTGCAAGTCTGCCTGTCGTAACCAATTCAGACATAGTTCTTTATTTCATCTCTTAGGTGAGAGGTGAACTATGCTTGTAGGAAAAATCTTAGTTATAATCAAGTAGGTGAGAAAATTTTATTGATTAGGTTGATATTTCATCCTCATATAATAGAGGCTTATCTTATTATTTCTTGTGAAAGAATGGCTATATTAGAGGTTTCCCAACCATGGAAAATAGTTTGTTAGCTTATGTCTCTATTTTATTTGCGTACGTTGCAATTATATTCACACTCTGATCACACAAGCTTTCTCACTACTAATCTTATATTTATTTGTTTGTATGCGAAGATCGACAATTTACTGCACCATCTATTCACCCCTGATTGAGTCATACACGTTCTTACAAGTATTACTATAATTCAATATACATGCATAAATGCTCTGTGAACGTGAACAAATCAATTAATCGTCGCTGGATTTGACCGATCAAATTGTCTTGATCGAAAGGTCTAAATAATTTCTGCTATTTATAAAAAAAATCATTATATTAAAAAGTTTCATTTATTATAATTTTTCTAACACTAAATAGTCAAAAGTTGAAAAATATATTTTCTGAAAAACAACCACAGCCTGAGCCCAGCCTTGTACTGACACACAGTGTCGGTCTAGCGTCGGTGATCCACTTACAGCTCCACACAATAATGCGATCACATTTTTTTCTCCTTCCTCGTTGCAAAGCGTGGCCCCACCAAGCTGAGCCTGGATCCAGCACGAGCACACCACACACACACTAATTATTTGAGGGTAAACTATTTTTTTTTCTAATTAAACTAAAACTATTAATTAATAATCCACCGGTAGAGTAAAAAGCATGGGCTGGGCCTGGGCCTGGGCCGAAGGAAAAAACGAATAGTGGACGGTGGATGTTGGGCGGAGCGGTCCTCCGTCTTTAAATACCGCATCGGGACATTCTATCCCTTCTCAGCACCAAAACATCCTCCGCTCCGCTTGCTCCAAATCCGTCGCTCTGCTGCTGCTCCTCCTCCTCCTCCCTCTCCACCGCCCAAATACCAATCGCATCGGCAGCGGAAACATAGGCGACAAACAAGTACCACCTACTGCATTCCTTCTTTGGGCTTTTGCTCTTCTTTTACGGTACGATTTTCTTCGTAAAACAAGGGATTCGGAGATGGCAGCGGCTGCTAGGCTGGATCTCGACGGAAACCCCATCGCGCCCATGACCATCTGCATGATCGGAGCCGGTGGGTTCATCGGATCCCATCTCTGCGAGAAGCTGATGGCGGAGACCCCGCACACGGTGCTGGCCGTCGACGTCTACAGTGACAAGATCAAGCACCTCCTCGACCCGCCAGCCTACGCAGAGGGGCAGCAGGCACGACACCCGTGGGATGGCCGGATCCAGTTCCACCGCCTCAACATCAAGCACGATTCCAGGCTCGAGGGACTCATCAAGATGTCCGACCTGGTTCGTCCTAATTACCACTTGCTCGTCCACTGCAATACGATGCCGCTGATGTCGATTTCTGTCTTGTTCCTTGGGTTATTCTGATCCAGTTTTGTCTATGCTTGGTTTGCAGACGATCAACTTGGCGGCGATTTGCACACCAGCGGATTACAACACCCGACCTTTAGACACCATCTACAGCAATTTCATTGATTCTCTCCCCGTAGTAAGTTTTCGGTTTCTTGATTTGATTAACTTTCGACTAAACTGTTGGCCTGACTTCTTGTAGCGTGTTTGTGCAGGTCAGGTACTGCTCAGAGAACAGCAAGCGTCTTATTCATTTCTCCACCTGCGAAGTGTATGGGAAAACAATCGGAAGTTTCCTGCCAATGGATCACCCCCTTAGAAAGGTGCCCATCACATGACTGTCGTTTTTCTTGAATACATGGTTTCCCTTAACAGTTAAATTATATGCAAGCCCAGAAATATGTAACTAGTAGATAACTAGATCACAGCTTGATCACATCTGATCTCTTATTCTTGATAGGGCTCGTAAGGTAAAAGTTTGACATCTTGATTATTTATACTGACTAGCATCCAGAGTAATGTAGATGCTAGTCATGAGTTCGAGCAAAGGAAGTTGGTTCGATTCTTATGGCTACATGGATTTTCTTGTTGATGTGGGTAATGATACCCATGAGTCATGACCCAAGGGTATGTGTGTCCAACGCACGACCCCAATGGATGGATGAGGGCCATGGGGCTCCGGGTGTTTTCCTGCCTAAAGGGCATGTCACCAATCTAGCACCCAGTTGACATCATCGCCAACAACCACTCAAGGAACATCATCAGATAGGGTGAACACAAATCACGGAGAGAGAGGTGTTTTCCACTACCGTGTTCATCTCTATCCACATCTACCTTGATGGTTTACCAAAACTTTTTTCCATCTCAACCCACTTGCTCCGACATTATCAGACTCATCTGTTAGAAGACACATATTTAAAACAAGTTTCTCTGCTAAATTCTCCTCGTTGAGACAGAATGGGTAAGCAGTTGTGTCATATTGTCTGGTCCATCCATACGTGGACATAACCTGCAAGGTGTTGCTGAAGCTCAATGCAAGCAACTTGCATCTAAGTATCATAGCTTTTGCACAAATTTGGTCTCTTGCTGTTCCACCCTCAAAATGCACATACAAGTTTGCTGAATGGTCATATCTTTACATGTTGGCACAATGTGGTAAAGTGACTCAGCTGTCATTCTTAATTTTGAATTGGCACCATGTTATGGGATTTTGTACAATAGATCCACTAAGTGATTATTACTTGGTGTCTTAAGTTTCCTACACACTTTTAATGTACCTAAGACAACAGCCTATTGCATGGCATATTGTCTGTGGGTTTGTTAGGGAATTCCTCGATACTCAAGCCAGTTGAATTGGTGAAACTCACATTAAGAGCATTGATAGGGTTCATTGTTGTACACACTAGACCTAGCAAATCTTTTTTATGTTGTTGCAGCACTATTGTTTACTTTTGTTGATATTGCTTCTCTAATATATTTCTTACAAGATATTTTCTTTCTTTGACTCTGCTAATACGAGTGTATGTGATCAAATAGGAACCAGAATTCTATGTACTCAAAGAAGATGCCTCCCCATGCATTTTTGGTCCTATCGAGAAGCAAAGGTGGTCGTATGCATGTGCAAAGCAACTTATTGAGAGACTAATATATGGTGAAATAAGTTGCAAATTTTCTTTTATTTGTCTAGTGTTATTATTACATTTTGTACTTACATTTAATGTGAATTTCTTGAAGCTGAGGGTGCGGAAAATGGTCTCCAGTTCACTATTGTGAGGCCTTTCAATTGGATTGGACCAAGGATGGACTTTATTCCCGGGATAGATGGTCCTAGTGAGGGTGTTCCTAGGGTTTTGGCATGTTTTAGCAATGTATGTATTAGCCATATATCGAAGTAAATACATATAATTTCCTTCTGACATTGAGACATGACATCATTTTCCATCCCAAACAGAATCTTTTACGTCGTGAGCCGCTGAAACTCGTTGATGGTGGACAGTCCCAACGAACATTTGTGTATATTAAAGATGCGATAGAGGCTGTTCTGCTTATGATTGTGCGCATTTCTCATATTCCTCTATCTTGTATATTTTCAATTAAAGTAGTGTTCTCACATTTTGCTAGAAAATCTTGCTCGAGCTAATAACTTTCTTTTTCAACCTTTATCTTTCCTCTATATTGGCTATCAAATAAGCAGTTCTTACATCTCTGCAGGAAAATCCTGCTCGTGCTAATGGCCATATCTTTAATGTGGGAAATCCTAACAATGAAGTCACTGTAAAGCAACTTGCTGAAATCATGATACAGGTACGTGCTAGCTATGAGTAATGCAAGTGTTCTTTCTTGTGTTCTGATGTCTCGTCTTCAGGTGTATTCAAAGGTGTCTGGGGAACCTCCTGTGGAGGTGCCTACCATCGATGTGAGTTCCAAAGAGTTCTACGGTGAAGGATACGATGACAGTGATAAGCGAATTCCTGACATGACAATTATTAACAAACAACTAGGTAGTTTGCTGAGATTAAAGCCAGTTTTACTTTTCAGATTTGAATTCCCGATACAAATTAATGATGATGTAATTGCAGGCTGGAACCCAAAGACATCCCTGTGGGACTTGCTAGATTCAACACTGACCTATCAACACAGGACGTATGCAGAAGCCATCAGGAGAGCAATGGCAAAGCCAGTTGCATCCAGCTAGATGCCTGGAATCTGGTGGGATTCTCAAACAATCTATTTTTAGTCCTTTTAAGGTCGTATACATGTGATGAGATGCACTATATTCTTTCCATTAGCAGTATTCATCTTTATTTCTAATGACTCAAATGAGGATTTATTAAACAAATTGTGCATACTTAAGGATGAAAGCCCTATCGATCACCAGTCTCTTTCATCTCTAACTCTGCACCAATGAGTTGTTTCTTTGGCGATTAACCAAATCATGCATTTTGTCTTCAACAAATTGTGCATTGCACTTTCCTGTCTATGAAATCACGTAGTTGATCTTCAAAATAATCCTTCCAAATAGATTACCCTGCCTGAAGCATCCAACCACTTTTACTATTGGGCTTTTCATCCCTTTCATTCCCTTGCGCGATTTTCACCCACCACTTAACCAACTCAGTGAAACGAATTTTTACTCGTAGCTTGGATGCTTAATCATTAAACATTTTACTCATTTTTAAATTTATACAAAAATTATAAAAGTATAATCATCATATATTTATATATTTATATATATATAATTAATTTCCTTCAAACATTTATGAATCTAAAACACTTACCCAAAACAACTTTAGTTGTGCCTAGTAACTTTATCTGTGCCTAGTTGATATAACGTCAGCTAAAACTAGATCAAACGATGAGCAACGGATTGACCAAAAATTCCCAATTACTGCCGAAACGGTCATTGACTATGGCTACATATGCTGGACATGTAAACAAAAATTCAATCAATTGACGACAGTCTTTTGAGGGATTTCTTGGGTTACTAAATTGCCGTATCTAACTTCTATCCATGAACACTAGCTAACTACCATCATGAGCATTGGTACTCAATTCTTTTTTTCACTAATTTGCCATCAGTACAATGCGACCAAAAACAATAGACAGAAAGATGTTACCTAATGGAGCATCAACTTAAAACATAAAACAAGAACTCGGAAACCAAAGCATTATGTGTTCAAAGTTTCAAATATTAAAGGTAGTGAAAGCAAATAAAAAAAGTCCAAATTATAGAAATACACAAAATATAATAAAAGTAAGAAGCTTAGGCCCTCCTGGATACACCATAATAAGTAGTGATGTCTCATCTACTGGTCTCTACCAGGCAAGTCTCTTCCTGGATAAACAGGAGCCCCTCCTTGATAACCCTCTCCGCCTTGTTGATTATTTTGGCTCCCTCCTTGATTTCTAGAATTAGGAGGTGGATAGCCAGAAGAAACACCTTGCCCTTGAAACGGCTGATTAAAGACCTGACGACCAACAGGGCTACCTCCTTGATATGCAGGGGCACCTCCCTGGTAGCCACCAGGATACGCAGTGGGCGGAGGACCACCTCCTTGATAGTCACTAGGGTTGCCTCCTTGATAACCAGTGTGCGAACCCGGTCGAGCAGAACTGTCTCCTTGATAAGTGGGAGGCGTAGCAGAATTACCTCCTTGATAACCACCAGGATTAACTTGATTGCCAGTGGGTGGTCCAGCAGGGTTACCTCTTGGATAGCCAGGGCTACTCCCAGTAACATTGCCTCCTGGATAATGAGGGCTGCTTCCATTACTACCAAAGCCACCACCGGGTATATTGCTCCTAGGAAAGCCACTTTGATATCCTTGGTCACCCTGGTAACCAGGACCCCCCGGTCCTCCCTGATATCCTCGAGAACCTCCTTGATAGTTAGGGACATAGCCACCTTGTTGGTTAGGTACGGCAGTTGAATTAGGTGGTGTTTGATTTTGGTAGTTCGGTATGGCAGTTGTATTAGGTGGCATTTGATTTTGGTAATTAGGTGGCGGTTGATTTTGGAAGTTTGGAGTGGCACCATCTCTCACAGGCGGTGTAGCTTGGGAAGTATGTTGTGTAGTATTCTGTGAAGGGAAATCCTGATTTTGAACTGGAGCCTCTCTGTTTTGGAAATTCTGCATATTTTCCCTTCTCCTCTCAAAGTTCCTTGAGCGATCAAAATTGCGAGGCCTATCGTTACGCCTAGACCTCTCTTGAGCACGTGCATTGTTCCTGACCCATTCTTCATGATATTTAGGATCATAAGGAACAGCTTTTCCATCAATGAACGGTTCTCCTGCAAAAGATCAAATTTATAGTGAAGTCAAGGGTAGAATATGCATGCTGTTATTCTGCAAGACAACCTAAACATCAAATTTGTAGCAATAATAATCCATGTAAAATACCAAGCTACAAATGAGTAAGAACAAACCACTACAAATATGCATGCTGTCATTCTGAAAAGCAACCTACACATTAAATTTGTAGTAGTAATAATCCTTGTAAAATACCAAGCTCCAAAATGAGTAATAACAAACCACAACTTAAAAGTAAATTGTAGTACTATGGTCTTTCTCCTTCATTTCTACCTTGTAGACTAAACTTTATGTAAAGCAAAAATTACCAAGAAACATCATGACCACAATGTCAACTTGGCCTACTGTGACAGAGTACCTTCCTCGGCCTCCCTATTGCCTGTTGGCTATGCCATGTTATGTGAAGGATAATAATAGCTTCCCTAATAACTACATAAATTATACTGTAAATTTTTTTCCTTCACTAGTGCCCTGTCAACTTACTTTACACAAACCCAAGAATACAATCAACAATATATACAGTATTAACACATTGAATCATAAATTTTAAACTGGAAATGGTCACTTTGTAAGGAACAACATACTATAACAAATATAGGCATTATAATTTGCAATGGAAGTTGTGGAATAGGAAAGAATTGCCCTCACCTCCATAATCTTTGTTCTTTACATCCAAGTATGAATCGGGAAGAACCCAGCGAACTTTTTGCAAAGCTGAAGTTAGAATACACAAATAAGTATAATTTATTATGTTGTGACATGTATATAGTCAAACATTATCATTATGAAGGTAAATAGACATACGCTTGATCTTATATGAGATTTCTTCAGAAACCTTACAGCCAAAAGCAAAATAATGCTTGGTAGAAACTGAGTATATTGACATTCTTGCTTCCTCTTCACTGTAACACCAGACCAGTTAGCAGAGTGCTAAGAGAGGGTTAAAAGAAATACAGGAAACAATTTAAAGAACTGGCACAAAGTGAGCACAGCTGATTACACTAAAAATGGACATAAAAAATCTAACATATCATCAGAAAGAGTCCTCTAAAACAGCATGATAGAGAAAATTGTAAATTAATGCATACATGTCAAAGATCATAAGGAAATAATTAGATATCAAAGGCTAGGGACGAGCAAAGATCTGAATTGAATTGAACACTACGAAAGAGATGCTCGGAACTAAGAACATTCCTCATATGGATTTTGCTTCTCTCGTTTTTACTTTGACTCGTTCGAATTCATTAAAAATAATTGATCCTATTATAAATGCATGTGTTAAGCATCTTTATTCTAGTGAGATCCCCCCTTAGGTGCATTCATTCAGCATCTTTAAACTGCCTAGGGCTAGATCATTTCATTCAATTTGCGATTAGATACCACTCTGATGAAAATCTTCTTTAGTCATTCTAATCTTCGTAAAGGCCTTCTTCATATAATGTAAATCTGAACAAATTGAAATCTTAATAAGGATAAAAAGAATCTACTTCTAACTTACCCAAGAGATCAAAACTCAATCTTAATAAGGGCGAATGGGAATTTAGGATGGCTCGACTCTATAAGGAGAGAGAGTGGAGTTCATAGCAAGAGCTTTCGGCCCTTCGGATAGTCCACAATGGAAGACAATGAAAGATGTTAAGGGTGAGAATCCAGCTCTTATTCTAGCACCTAAGACTCTAAGGTAAGGAACTACTTATAACTCAGAAAAAAGATCGCACTAATTCACATCTCTTTAAGTCAGCTGAGGCAAAGAAAAAGAGTCACTTTATAGATTCTTTAATCTCTCCTTCCATTTACTCTACTAACTAACTTCAGTAGTAGGCAACTGATATAATTTTCATTGTATCAAAAAATCACTAAGATTTAACTCTAAAGAATAAAAGCACCTTGCAGCTGCTAATTTAGCTTTGATCCAATGCCAACAACTTTAAATATATTATCAACTAACCTAAAAATTCTAACTTCAAACTGATAAATAACTCCAGCACTATCCCACAGTAATGAAGTGTTTAATTGGAAGAGGGATTAGGACGAGAGAAAGTAATTTAAGAGGGAAAAGAAAATAAATAATAATTTTGTCATTTCACCTATCTAGAGAAAATAAAATAAACATGAGGAAGTGATATTTTATCTATGAGAACGCAGCATAAAATAAAGAGAAAGCCACTCAAACAAAAGTAAAGATCACCAAAGATAATCTCCTCGACACTAAATAAATACACTGGACTGATTATCAAAAAGCGGCCTGCTTCACCGAGTCAACCGAGAAAGAAATACCAACCTGCCAAGAACCTCGGCGAGGGTCTTGATATAGCTATCAATAATCTCATCACGAGTGAGGGAGGGATCCGGTGGCTCCACGACGACAAGCCAGTGCTCAAAGTCGCAGCCGTCGAGGAGTATAGTCTCCTTAGGGGGGCGATTGCTCCAGTTCGGCGACGGATCATTCAAGGACGATGTCGTGGGCCGAGTAGAGAAGCACCGGAACCCGGATCTCACCGGATTACGGCGGAGCGAGAAGTCTACGCGGACGGCCGCAACGAGGGGGCGGAGGCGGAGCAAAGGAGAAGCGCCGGAGAGGGAGAGAGCCCGAGACGCGAGAGGGGAAAGAGGAATCGAGCGCAGCAATGACACGAGGCCCGCCATGGAGAATCGGAACAAAACCCCTAAAACCCTAGAGATATGGAAGGCTAGTTGCTCCCGAAGGATGATTTTATAGATAGGCGGTGGGCGGCGGTTCGTGAGAACCGGAAGGATGAACCGTAGGGTGAGATTACCGTATTATGCGATTCTCGTTCAAATGGGCCGGGCCTCATATTGCTAAGCCCGGAGAGATTAGCCTATTTACATGCATCTATTAATTACATGCATCAGTTACATATCACACGTAATATGACTTGCATCTATTTATCATACATATAAATTGAAAAAAATAATTTACCCTCGATCTTCATTAATCAAATGAAATTAATTAATTATATAATTTCTTTCGTCTGAAGTTTGTCAAAATCAATTTTCATATCACAATTATGTGAAATAAAATTTTCATTGCTCCCAACAACAGGTTGATAGATTTAATGACTGGCTGTTAAAATTAATCAAACAATCGTGACTAGAATGACCATTGACTAACTCATCTAAGTCAGTAGTCTACCACTTGAAGGATCATAGTTGTAGTATAGGAGTTCACGGAAGGATTGAATAACCACTTTAAACACCTTGCATTGATCAGTTTGCTTCCTTGCTTTGATTGTGTTTATTGTTTTGTTTCTTCCGCAATTCAACCTATTGTGGAAGCCAAAAAAAAAAAAGCTACAAGTGAGATGTCCCTAGGACGTAGTTGAGTTGGTATCTAAGTTGTAGAATTGCATCAATGGATAAGAATTTGAGTCGTGTCTATAAAAAAAACTTCTTCCATTTAGGGGTTGTTCAGTACTTAATTTATCTCTCTTCATCTCACTGTGGGCCCGACAATGAGAAGTGCTTGGAGTGAACTTTATCATGTTTTATATCAATTTGAGGATATTATCATCATCGTCATTAGAATGCCCCGTATGTTTGGCTCTTCATCGTTCTTGGAAACATAGACCATAAATGCCTTATTATATTCCTCAGCAAAGTGTGCATCTACTTCTTCAGCAAAAAGTGGAATCCGCCACTCCAACGGCCTCATACGGTCGACTCCACAATCATTTGTGAAAAGGTAAATCGGGAAGCTGTAGTTGACCATTACGGAAAAGGACATTGTCTTGGCTTCGTCGAGATTCAACCCTTGTCCACTTCAGTAAATTTGCTCCACATTAACCAACTCAACCATGTCTCGAGGACGAAATGTGCATCTCCTTGGCCTTTCGCTTGATTGCTTTATGAGTTTTTGAATCTTGTAGTTGATTACTTTCGTGAGAACCTTGTTGTTGGGAAGCAGTCCCTAAACCCATGCTTGACAACAACCAAGAATATGTTGTTCAATTATTGCAAATCTACCATCCGAGACCCATGCTTGACAACAGCCAAGAAGAATATGTTGTTCAATTGTTGCAAATATATCATCCGAATACCAACTCGGCTACGCCCATAGAGACAAAAATACAAAGAAAAAAAATATTGTTCAAGAAGGAAGTAGCCCGGACTTCACTTGTGAAATGAATGCAATACCTATGATCATACAATGACAAAGAATGATAGAATGACAACAGACAATGTGGCGATATAAAATCTAGTGTTATTTAGAGTAGCCAAGTTTTGTCATATGCTCAGCATCTGACAATCAAAGTCTTACAAGAGAAACATCTAAACCACTTGATGGATGATAACATTTACATATTTTCCCTTCTCCTCTCAAAGTTCCTTCAGCTATCAAAATTGCGAGGCCTATCGTTACGCCTAGACCTTTCCTGAGCATGTGCATTGTTCTTGACCCATTCTTCATGGTAATTCAAATCATAAGGAAAAACTTTTCCATCAACGAACAGTTCTCCTGCAAAAGAAATTCAGATGCTAAAGTTAGAGGTGAACAAAAATTTGATTAAACCGAATAAATCGATCGAACCAACTGAATTAAAAAATTTGATTCGGTTATTTCAGAAATTCAGTTATTTAAAAAAAAGATTAATTCAGTTAATTCGATTCGATTTTAAAATTTCTTATTCGATTAAACCGAATAAATCAAATTAATCAAAATATAAAAATAATTTATAAATTTTAAGTAAATAAATTTATAAATCCTTAATTAATTTAATAAAAATTTTATAATATTTAAAAAATTTAGTTAATTCGGTCGAAAACTGAATTAACTGATAAAATATCAGTTCGATTTATCCAGTTTTTATTGAAAAATTCAATTGGTTTGGTTGGTTAAAAAAATCAGTTTATTTGATTTTCGATTTATTCGGTTCGATTCGGTTCAATTTTAACCGAATGCTCACTCCTAGACAAAGTCAAGCATAGAATATGCATGCTGTGATTCTGAAAGCAGGCAACCTAAACATCAAATTTGTAGTAATAATAATCCATGTAAAATCCCAAGCTTCAAAATGAATAAGATCAAGCCACGCAACCAGCATAATCCAATAGAAAAACTTAATGATTAACTGATCTGTAGTCCAACCTATATTGTAACCACAATTTATGCAATCAGTTAGTATTTTGGGTTAATATGTTTCTATATTCAGCTATTCAACCATTTTATTATAATAATAAGACCTAGTAAACTCCTTGGCCTCCCTATAATACTGTCTATCTTAGAGATCTGTAGACTTTTTCCTTTATTAGTAGTATTTTGTACACTAAACTTTATATAAACCTAAATTAGCAAGAAACACCATGACCACAACCAACAATGCCCACAATTTAACTTCCGTATATCACTGTAACAGACTACGCCTCCGTAATGCAAGTTAGCTATGACATATGATGTGATGGATAATAATTGCTTTCCTAACTAATAAATTACTATAGATTTTTCTCTCAGAGGTTCCTGTCAACCAAATTTTATATAAATCCAAATTAAAAAAAAATACTATGACCTCTATTTCTATCTAGGATCGTAATTTGATGAGTCAACATAATATAATAATTGAGGTGGAGAAATAAAAGGCTCCGATTGCGATGAAATTATCATGAACGTCTACAACACTGAAATAAAGGTTAAAATAGATATTGAGATTGGATTCGATGTGACCATTCTAACGTTCAAGTTAGCATCGGAGTTAGAAAGAAATAAAAGTAGTAGAATAGTAGAAGAAGAAGTAGGTGTGTATGCACCAGTATCTCCCCTTTAAACGTACTTCCTCTAGGGTTTATATAGCTACTCGAAGATCATCTCCACGTCAGAGGAAATGAGGGGATCAGATCCAACAGTCGTTAGCTACTTTTCCATCCGCTAAGCGCCACCTGTTAGAATGAGGACATCCAAAAGATTAGATTCGATAATTGCATAACTACTTCTCCATTCACTTAGTGTCATATGTTCTGAAAATTCGCAGTTGTTGTCAGTAGACCAACATAATGTTGTGTAGGCCTTAGCTGTGGATAAAGAAATAAAGTCGATGTGGAGTGACCTTGAAGATAGACGAAGTCAGGGACTTAGGTCAAGTAGAGAGGATGCCAATATCTGAGGTTACATTGAGATATCTTGGCCGAGTTATCGAGTTCCTAGAGTCGAATGAACTGAGATGAGTTAGGTGAACCGAGGTGAAGGAGTCGAGAGAGCCACGTCACTTGGACATCGGGTGGACCAAGTGACCTTGACTCCAGGTGGACTGAGTTCCCTGGAGTCTAGTGGACTGAGTCAATCGAGTCGGTTAAACCAAGTTGAAAGAGTCGAGAGAGCCAAACCACTGGATATCAAGTAGATTGAGTGACCTAGACATCGAGTGGATTGAGTTCCCTGAAGTCGAGTGGACTGAGGCGATGGAGTGAGGTGAAGGAGTCGAGTGAACCAAGTTGAAAGAGTCAAGAGAGCCAAGTCACCTGGACATCACGTAGACCGAATGACACGGACGTCGGGTGGACTAAGTTCCCTGGAGTCGAGTGGACTAACCGATGGAGTCGAGTAAAGGAGTTGGGTGAGCTGAGCTGAGTAGTCAAGAGAGCCAAATCACCTGGGCATCGGGTGACCACTTTGACCTCCACCTCTACTTAACTCTTGACTTGACCCTTGTTTTGACTTTGCCACATGTAGTTTTCCATATCCACTATATCACAAGCCTATCCCCGAGTCTAGTCGAAGGAGACTCGAGTCTGACTAACTGGACTGAGATAACTGTAGCATGGTTGCCAACTCATACCCAAGGATGATGTGGCATCAAGTTTCTGCCGCCTTAGCTTGCAACACCTTGGTAACATGTGAGGCATGCATCATTAATACGGATGATACGCGTGATGACATATCATCCTTGAGATCAGCTTGTCATATCTAGTCACTAATGTAGTTCGATCCGAGGTTGACACATATCGAGGCTATGCTAAACTCTCGGTTCGTGATAATTGTTGAGATTTTGTCGATTCGGATGCGGGATATAACGACTCAAAGTGATTGCCCGCATTTTCGATTCTCAAATCCAACGGTTGACATTCTGAGCATGGGGTGTATTAGGGATGGTGACGACGAACGACTATTGCATTCATCAGCTTCTTTGTCTTCAAACTCTGTCTGTGGTGATTTTCTACAACTCCGTGAATGCGCATTTATCCATCATTCTTTTATTTGGTCCCTTTGTTTCCATTCCATTGTATCATCTCTCCTTGTTCTTTTGCTCCACTTCCGTCTTCAAACTCCATCTTCTTCTTTATCACCATGGTTGTCGATAGTTCTTCCACTCCCTGGTATGAGTCTACAATATCAAACATTAATGGGGGGATATAGACCAAATAAGTCTGCAATTCGAGATTCCTACTAACCATATATTAGTGATCCTCAATGTCATCTATCGATCTCACCTTCCCCCTATCGATTTTGTAATCTTTTCCGAGGTTAGATGATAGGTGACCTTAGGTTCTCGATTCTCCATTTCTTTGTTAATGTCTTTGAATATTTTCAGATTCTCCTTCAATAATTACCCTCCAACTCTTATCGACTACTATGCGGAGTAGTCATCATTTTTCATCTATATCGAATCTCCCTCACACCACGAGTCTTCTATTATTTCTTTTATCTAAAACAGATGGAAGTCAGGGTATTTTACTTCATCGCCAGACCTTCCTATAACTTCTTAGATAAAATTTCGAGCTCGCATAAGGGTGAAATACTCATTATGTGTTTATCCATCCTCCTGTTCTATTTCCATGGCCCATTAGTTGGCAACCAAAATTGCAGAGGCCCCCGAGTCTAAGTCAATTCAAGTTGGAGTCCACATATTTTGTAACAGCAGATATCTTGTTAGATCTACAATTTGATGTCAAACATCTACTCGAGGAGGTCCTCTTCATTTTCGACTTGAGCCCGATTGGTGTCGAACTTCATCTTTCATTTGGTAAGAATTGTCTTGTTTGTCTTTTGTGACGACTAACTGAAGACTTTTCTTTTTTTTTTTTCGTACAACCACGGTCATGTTGAGAGCATCCATTAATAAGTGTTTGAAGCTGACTGAGATCGAATTGGAAGAGCGAGGTGCTCGACTCGTTGGTGAGTAGACATGTCAAATGGGTCAACCCATAGCGGGGCGGACCAACTCATGGTGGACCCATCATATGGCGGGGCAGGGTGGGCCGACCCACCAACTTGGCGGGTTGGGAAATCTCCAACCCAAGTAAAAGCATGGGCTGGGCCGAAGGAAAAATTGATGCAAGTGGACGGTGGATGTTGGATGTTGGAGGAAGCGGTCCTCCGTCTTTAAATACCGCATCGGGACATTTTATCCTTTCACAGCACCAAAACATCCTTCGCTCCGCTTGCTCCCTGCTTCTCCTCCTCCTCCCTCTCCACCGCCCAATCCCAATCGCATCGGCAGCGGAAACATAGGCTACAAACAAGTACCACATACTGCATTCCCTCTTTGGGCTTTTGCTCTTCTTCTACGGTACGATTTTCTTTGTAAAACAAGGGATTCGGAGATGGCAGCGACTGTTAGGCTGGATCTCGACGGAAACCCCATCGCGCCCATGACCATCTGCATGATCGGAGCCGGTGGGTTCATCGGATCCCATCTCTGCGAGAAGCTGATGGCGGAGACCCCGCACACGGTGCTGGCCGTCGACGTCTACAGTGACAAGATCAAGCACCTGCTCGACCCGCCAGCCTACGCAGAGGGGCAGCAGGCCCGACATCCGTGGGATGGTCGGATCCAGTTCCACCGCCTCAACATCAAGCACGATTCCAGGCTCGAGGGACTCATCAAGATGTACGACCTGGTTCGTCCTAATGACCACTTGCTCGTCCACTGCAATATGATGCCGCTGATGTCGATTGCTGTCTTGTTCCTTGTGTTGTTCTGATCCAGTTTTGTCTATGCTTGGTTTGCAGACGATCAACTTGGCGGCGATTTGCACACCAGCGGATTACAACACCCGACCTTTAGACACCATCTACAGCAATTTCATTGATTCTCTCCCCGTAGTAAGTTTTCAGTTTCTCGATTTGATTAACTTTCGACTAAACTGTTGGCCTGACTTCTTGTATTGTGTTTGTGCAGGTCAGGTACTGCTCAGAGAACAGCAAGCGTCTTATTCATTTCTCCACCTGCGAAGTGTATGGGAAAACAATTGGAAGTTTCCTGCCAAAGGATCACCCCCTTAGAAAGGTGTCCATCACATGACTGTCGTCTTTCTTGAATACAAGTCTAATTATATGCAAGTCCAGAAATATGTGACTAGTAGATAACTAGATCACAGCTCGATCACATCTGATCTACTATTCTTGATACTGCTCGTGAGGTAAAAGTTTGTCATCTTGATTATTTATACTGACTAGCATCCAGAGTAATGTAGATGCTAGTCATGAGTTCGAGCAAAGGAAGTTTGGTTCGATTCTTATGGCTACATGGATTTTCATGTTGATGTGGGTAATGATACCCATAGTCATGGGTATCCAACGCACGACCACAAAATTTCAGAGTAAATACATATAATTTCCTTCTGACATTGAGACATGACATCATTTTCCACCCCAAACAGAATCTTTTACGTCGTGAGCCGCTGAAACTTGTTGATGGTGGACAGTCCCAACGAACATTTGTCTATATTAAAGATGCGATAGAGGCTGTTCTGCTTATGATTGTGCGCATATCTCATAGTCCTCTATCTTGTATATTTTCAATTAAAGTGGTGTTCTCACATCTTGCTAGAAATTCTTGCTCGAGCTAATAACTTTCTTTTTCAACCTTTATCTTTCCTCTATATTGGCTATCAAATAAGCAGTTCTTGCATCTCTGCAGGAAAATCCTGCTCGTGCTAATGGTCATATCTTTAATGTGGGAAATCCTAACAATGAAGTCACTGTAAAGCAACTTGCTGAAATCATGATACAGGTACGTGCTAGCTATGAGTAATGCAAGTGTTCTTTCTTGTGTTCTGATGTCTCGTCTTCAGGTGTATTCAAAGGTGTCTGGGGAACCTCCTGTGGAGGTGCCTACCATTGATGTGAGTTCCAAAGAGTTCTACGGTGAAGGATACGATGACAGTGATAAGCGAATTCCTGACATGACAATTATTAACAAACAACTAGGTAGTTTGCTGAGATTAAAGCCAGTTTTACTTTACAGATTTGAATTCTCAATACAAATTAATGATGATGTAATTGCAGGCTGGAACCCAAAGACATCCCTGTGGGACTTGCTAGATTCAACACTGACCTATCAACACAGGACGTATGCAGAAGCCATCAGGAGAGCAATGGCAAAGCCGGTTGCATCCAGCTAGATCCCTGGAATCTGATGGGATTCTCAAACAATCTATTTTTAGTCCTTTTTAAGGTCGTATACATGTGATGGGATGCACTTTATTTTTTCCATTAGCAGTATTCAGTTTTATATCTAATGACTCAAATGAGCATTTATTAAACAAATTGTGCATATCGAAAGCTCTTTCATCTCTAACTCGGCACCAATGAGTTGTTTCTTTGGCAATTAACCAAATCATGCATTTTGTCTTCAAGATTAATCAAATTGTGCAATGCACTTTCCTGTCTATGAAATCACTTACTTGTGATCTTCAAAATAATCCTTCCAAATAGATTACCTGAAGCATCCAATCACTTTTGGTAGAACCACATTTGTGCTTTTCATCTCTTTCATTCTCTTTGATTTTCACCCACTACTTACTCAATTCAGTCAAATGAATTTTTACTCATAGCTTGGATGCTTAATCATTAAACATTTAACTCATCTTTAAATTTATACAAAAAACCAAAAAGTATAATCGTCATATATATAAAAATTAATTTCCTTCCAACATTTATGAATCTAAAACACTTACCAAAAACAACTTTATTTGTGCCTAGTAACTTTATTCGTGCCTAGTTGTTCTAACGTCAGCTAAAACTATATCAAACGATGAACATCATATTGTACAAAAATCCAAAAAGTATAATCATCATATATATAAAAATTAATTTCCTTCCAACACTTATCTATAACAACTTTATTTGTGCCTAGTGGTTCTAACGTCAGCTGATACTAGATCAAACGATGAGCAACAGATTGTACAAAAATTCCAAATTGCTGCCCAATTAGTCATTGACTATAACTACATATGTTGGACCAATCATGTAAACAAAAATTCAATCCATCAAGACAGTCTTTTGAGGGATTTCTTTGATAACCAAATTGCCGTATCTAACTTCTATCCATGAACATTGTACTCAATTCTTTTTTCGCTAATTTGCCATCAGTACAATGCAACCAAAAACAATAGACAGAATATGTTACCTAATGGAGCATCAACTTAAAACATAAAGCAAGAGCTCGGAAACCCCAGCATTAGCTGTTCACAGTTTCAAAATATAATAAAAGTAAGAAGCAGAGGCCCTCCTAGATAAACCATAATAAAAAGTGATGTCTCATCTACTGGTCTCTACCAGGCAAGTCTCTTCCTGAATAAACAGGAGCCCCTCCTTGATAACCCTCTCCACCTTGTTGATTATTTTGGTTGCCTCCTTGATATCTAGAGTTAGGAGGTGGATAGCCTGAAGAAACACCTTGCCCTTGAAAAGGCTGATTAAAGCCCTGATAACCACCAGGGCTACCTCCTTGATATGCAGGGGCACCTCCCTGGTTGCCACCAGGATAAGCAGTGGGCAGGGGACCACCTCCTTGATAGTCACTAGGGCTGCCTCCTTGATAACCAGTGTGAGACCCTGGTCGAGCAGAACTGCCTCCTTGATAAGTGGGAGGCATAGCAGAACTACCTCCTTGATAACCACCAGGATTAACTTGATAGCCAGCAGGTGGTCCAGAAGGGTTACCTCTTGGATAGCCAGGGCTACTTCCAGTAACATTGTCTCCTTGATAATCAGGGCTGCTTCCATTACTACCAAAGCCACCACCAGGTATATTGCTCCTAGGAAAGCCACTTTGATATCCTTGGTCACCCTGGTAACCAGGACCCCCCGGTCCTCCCTGATATCCTCGAGAACCTCCTTGATAGTTAGGGACATAGCCACCTTGTTGGTTAGGTACGGCAGTTGAATTAGATGGAGTTTGATTTTGGTAGTTTGGTATGGCAGTTGTATTAGGTGGCATTTGATTTTGGTAATTAGGTGGCGGTCGATTTTGGAAGTTTGGAGTGGCACCATCTCTCATAGGCGGTGTAGCTTGGGAAGTATGTTGTGTAGTATTTTGTGAAGGAAAATCCTGATTTTGAACTGGAGCAGCCTCTCTATTTTGGAAATTCTGCATATTTTCCCTTCTCCTCTCAAAGTTCCTTGAGCGATCAAAATTGCGAGGCCTATCGTTACGCCTAGACCTCTCTTGAGCACGTGCATTGTTCCTGACCCATTCTTCATGATATTTAGGATCATAAGGAACAGCTTTTCCATCAATGAACGGTTCTCCTGCAAAAGATCAAATTTGTAGTGAAGTCAAGGGCAGAATATGCATGCTGTTATTCTGCAAGGCAACCTAAACATCAAATTTGTAGCAGTAATAATCCATGTAAAATACCAAGCTACAAAATGAGTAAGAGCAAACCACTACAAAATATGCATGCTATCATTCTGAAAAGCAACCTACACATTAAATTTGTAGTAGTAATAATCCTTATAAAATACCAAGCTCCAAAATGAGTAATAACAATCCACAACTTTAAATTGTAATACTATGACCTCTCTCCTTCATTTGATCATTTCTATCTTGTAAATTAAACTTTATGTAAAGCAAAAAATTACCAAGAAACACCATGACCACAATGTTAACTTGGCCTACTGTGACAGAGTACCTTCCTCGGCCTCCCTATTGCCTGTTGGCTATGCCATGTTATGTGAAGGATAATAATAGCTTCCCTAATAACTACATAAATTATACTGTAATTTTTTTTCCTTCACTAGTGCCCTGTCAACTTACTTTACACAAACCCAAGAATACAATAATACAAACAATATATACAGCATTAACACATTGAATCATAAATTTTAAACTGGAAATGGTCACTTTGTAAGGAACAGCATACTATAACAAATATAAGCATTATAATTTGCAATGGAAGTAGTGGAAGAGGAAGGCATTGCCCTCACCTCCATAATCTTTGTTCTTTACATCCAAGTATGAATCAGGAAGAACCCAGCGAACTTTTTGCAAAGCTGAAGTTAGAATACACAAAATAGTAAGATTTATTATGTTATGACATGTATATTGCCAAACATTATCATTATGAATGTAAATAGACATACGCTTGATCTTATATGAGATTTCTTCAGAAACCTTACAGCCAAAAGCAAAATAATGCTTGGTAGAAACTGAGTATATTGACATTCTTGCTTCCTCTTCACTGTAACACCAGACCAGTTAGCATAGTGTAATAGAAGATTAAAAGAAACACAGGAAACAAATTTAAAGAACTGGCACAAAGTAGAGCATGGCTGATTACACTAAAAATGGACACACAAAAAAATCTAACATATCATTAGAAAGAGTCCTCTAAAACAGCATGATGGAGAAAATAGTAAATTAATGCACACATGTTAAAGATTATAAGGAAACATTTCAAGGTTAGTACCTGATACAATTTTCATTGTATCAAAAAATCACTAAGATGTAACTCTAAGAATAAAGGCATCTTGCAGCTGCTAATTTTAGCTTTGATCCAATGCCAACAACTTCAAATATATTATCAACTAACCTAAAAATTCTAACTTCAAACTGACAAATAACTCCAGCACTATCCCCACAGTAATGAAGTGTTTAATTGGAAGAGGAATTAAGACGAGAGAAAGTAATTTAAGAGGGAAAAGAAAATAAATAATTTTTTTTCATTTCCGCTATATAGAGAAAATAAAATAAAAATGAAGAAGTGATAGTTTATCTATGAGAACGCAGCATAAAATAAACAGCCACTCAAACAAAAGCCAAGATCACCAAAACTAATCTCCTCGACACTAAATAAATACACTGGAGTGATTATCAAAGATAGCTTCGCGGTGCGGCCAGCTTCACCGAGTCAACCGAGAAAGAAATACTAACCTGCCGAGTACCTCGGCGAGAGTCTTGATATAGCTATCAATAATCTCATCACGAGTGAGGGAGGGATCGGGTGGCTCCACGACGACGAGCCAGTGCTCAAAGTCGCAGCCGTCGAGGAGTATAGTCTCCTTAGGGGGGCGATTGCTCCAGTTCGGCGACGGATCATTCAAGGATGATGTCGTGGGCCGAGTAGAGAAGCACCGGAACCCGGATCTCACCGGACTACGGCGGAGCGAGAAGCCTACGCGGACGGCCGCAACGACGGGGCGGAGGCGGAGCAAAGGAGAAGCGCCGAAGAGGCAGAGAGCCCGAGAGGCGTGAGGGGAAAGCGGAATTGAGCGCAGCAATGACACGAGGCCCGCCATGGAGAATCGGAACAAAACCCCGAAAACCCTAGAGATATCGAAGGCTTCTTGCTTCCGAAGTATGGATTTATAGATGGGCGGCGGTTCGTGAAAACCGGAAGGATGAACCGTAGGGTGAGATTGCCGTATTCTGCGATTCTCGTTCAAATGGGCCGGGCCTCATATTGCTAAGCCCGGAGAGATTAGCCTATTTACAATTGTCTTAATTCAAGGGTATGATTATATTAAAAAAGAAAAAATTTGTAAGGGAGTATTTTATGATGTTAATATTGATATATTAAGTTATATATCTTTCTTTAATTTTATCTAATATAAAATTGATTAGAGAGTATTCTGTCATATTAATGCTAATATATAAATTATTTTGTATCTTTTTTATAAATAAAATGTGGTGAAATTCATCACCAGCGGTCTCACACGATCGCCTCCACGATCATCTGTGAGGAGATAAATCGGAAAACTATAATTGACCACTACGAGGAGAGTATTGTCTCGACTTCGTCGAGATTCAACCCTTGTCCACTTCAGTAAGTCTGTCTTGTACTAACCAATTCAACCATATTCCAAAAAGTAATAGTATCATTAATTACATGCATCAGTTACATATCACACGTAATATGACCTGCATTTATTTATCATACATATAAATTGAAAAAAATAATTTAGCCTCGATCTTCATTAATCAAATGAAATTAATTAATTATATAATTTCTTTCGTCTGAAGTTTGTCAAAATCAATTTTCATATCACAATTATGTGAAATAAAATTTTCATTGCTCCTAACAACAGGTTGATAGATTTAATGGCTGGCTGTTAAAATTAATCAAACAATCGTGACTAGAATGACCATTGACTAACTCATCTAAGTCAGTAGTCTACCACTTGAAGGATCATAGTTGTAGTATAGGAGTTCACGGAAGGATTGAATAACCACTTTAAACACCTTGCATTGATCAGTTTGCTTCCTTGCTTTGATTGTGTTTATTGTTTTGTTTCTTCCGCAATTCAACCTATTGTGGAAGCCAAAAAAAAAAAAAAAGCTACAAGCGAGATGTCCCTAGGACGTAGTTGAGTTGGTATCTAAGTGGTAGAATTGCATCAATGGATAAGAATTTGAGTCGTTTCTATGAAAAAAAAAACTTCTTCCGTTTAGGGGGTTGTTCAGTACCTGATTTATCTCTCTTCATCTCACTGTGGGCCCGACGATGAAAAGTGCTTGGAGTGAACTTTATCACGTTTTATATCAATTTGAGGATATTATCATCATCGTCATTAGAATGCCCCGTATGTTTGGCTCTTGATCGTTCTTGGAAACATAGACCATAAATGTCTTATTATATTCCTCAGCAAAGTGTGCATCTACTTCTTCAACAAAAGGTGGAATCCGCCACTCCAACGGTCTCATACGGTCGACTCCACAATTATCTGTGAAAAGGTAAATCGGGAAGCTGCGGTTGATCACTACGGAAGAGGGCATTGTCTTGGCTTCGTCGAGATTCAACCCTTGCCCACTTCAATAAATTTGCTCCACAATAACATACTCAACCATGTCTCGGGGATGAAATGTGCATCTCCTTGGCCTTTCGCTTGATTGCTTTATGAGTTTTTGAATCTTGTAGTTGATTACTTTCGTGAGAACCTTGTTGTTGGGAAGCAGTCCCTAAACCCATGCTTGACAACAACCAAGAATATGTTGTTCAATTATTGCAAATCTACCATCCGAGTCCCATGCTTGACAACAGCCAAGAAGAATATGTTGTTCAATTGTTGCAAATATATCGTCCGAATACCAACTCGGCTACGCCCATAGAGACAAAAATACAAAGAAAAAAAATATTGTTCAAGAAGGAAGTAGCCCGGACTTCACTTGTGAAATGTATGCAATACCTATGATCATACAATGACAAAGAATGATAGAATGACAACAGACAATGTGGCGATATAAAATCTAGTGTTATTTAGAGTAGCCAAGTTTTGTCATATGCTCAGCATCTGACAATCAAAGTCTTACAAGAGAAACATCTAAACCACTTGATGGATGATAACATTTACATATTTTTCCCTTCTCCTCTCAAAGTTCCTTCAGCTATCAAAATTGCGAGGCCTATCGTTACGCCTAGACCTTTCTTGAGCATGTGCATTGTTCCTGACCCATTCTTCATGGTAATTCGAATCATAAGAAAAAACTTTTCCATCTAAACGAACGGTTCTCCTGCAAAAGAAATTCATATGCCAAAGTTAGGGGTGAACAAAAATTCAGTTAAATTAAATCGAATAAATTGACCGAACCAACTGAATTAAAAAATTCGGTTCGGTTATTTCAGAAATTCAGTTATTTTTTTAAAAAAATTAATTCGGTTAATTCGATTCGATTTTAAAATTTCTTATTCGATTAAACCGAATAAATTGAATTAATCAAAATATAAAAATAATTTATAAATTTTAAGTAAATAAATTTATAAATTCTTAATTAATTTAATAAAATTTTTATAATATTTAAAAATTTTAGTTAATTCGATCAAAAATCTGAATTAACCGATAAAATATTGATTTAGTTTATTTGATTTTTATTGAAAAATTCGATCGGTTCAGTTGGTTAAAAAAATCAATTTATTTGATTTTTGGTTTATTCGGTTCGATTCAGTTCAGTTTTAATCGAATGCTCACCTCTAGCCAAAGTCAAACATAGAATATGCATGCTGTGATTCTGAAAACAGGCAACCTAAACATCAAATTTGTAGTAGTAATAATCCATGTAAAATCCCAAGCTCCAAAATGAATAAGATCAAGCCACTGCAACAAGCATAATCCAATAGAAAAACTTATGATAACTGATCTATAACCACAATTTATGCAATCAGTTAGTATTTTGGGTTAATATGTTTCTAGATTCAGCTATTCAACCATTTTATTATAATAATAAGACCTAGTAAACTCCTTGGCCTCCCTATAATACTGTCTATCTTGGAGATCTGTAGACTTTTTCCCTTTATTAGTAGTACTTTGTACACTAAACTTTATATAAACCTAAATTAGCAAGAAACACCATGACCACAACCAACAATGCCCACAATTTGACTTCCGTATATCACTGTAACAGACTACGCCTCCCTAATGCATGTTAGCTATGACATATGATGTGATGGATAATAATTGCTTTCCTAACTAATAAATTACTATAGATTTTTTCTTTCAGAGGTTCCTGTCAACCAAACTTTATATAAATCCAAATTAAAAAAAAAATACTATGACCTCTGTTTCTATCTAGGATCGTAATTTGATGAGTAACATAATATAATAATTGAGGTGGAGAAATAAAAGACTCCGATTGCGATGAAATTATCATGGACGTCTACAACACTCAAATAAAGGTTAAAATAAATATTGAGATTGGATTCGATTTGACCATTCTAACGTTCAAATTAGCATCGGAGTTAGCAAGAGATGAAAGTAGTAGAATAGTAGAAGAAGAAGTAGGTATGTATTCACCATTATCTCCCCTTTAAACGTACTTCCTCTAGGATTTATATAGCTACTCGAAGATCATCTCCACGTCAGAGGAAATGAGGGGATTAGATCCGACAGTCATTAGCTACTTCTCCATCCGCTAAGTGCCACCTGTTAGAACGAAGACATCCAAAAGATTAGATTCGATAATTGCATAACTACTTCTCCATTCACTTAGTGTCATATGTTCTGAAAATTCGCAGTTGTTGTCAGTAGGCTAACATAAGGTTGTGTAGGCCTCAGCTATGGATAAAGAAATAAAGTCGATGTGGAGTGACCTTGAAGATAGACGAAGTCAGGGACTTAGGTCGAAGTAGAGAGGATGCCAAGATCTGAGGTTACATTGGATATCTTGGCTGAGTTATCGAGTTCCTAGAGTCAAGTGAACTGAGACGATGGAGTTAGGTGAATCGAGGTGAAGGAGTCGAGAGAGCCACGTCACTTGGACATCGGATGGACCAAGTGACCTTGACTCCAGGTGAACTGAGTTCCCTAGAGTCTAGTGGACTGAGTCAATCAAGTCGGCTGAACCGAGCTGAAAGAGTCGAGAGAGCCAAACCACTGGATATCGAGTAGATTGAGTGACCTAGACGTCGAGTGGATTGAGTTCCCTGAAGTCGAGTGGACTGAGGCGATGGAGTGGAGTGAAGGAGTCGAGTGAACCAAGTTGAAGGAGTCAAGAGAGCCAAGTCACTTGGACATCGTGTAGATCGAATGACATGGACGTTGGGTGGACTAAGTTCCCTGGAGTCGAGTGGACTGATCGATGGAGTCGAGTAAAGGAGTTGGGTGAGCTAAGCTGAGTAGTCAAGAGAGCCAAATCACCTGGGCATCGGGTATACTTTGACCTCCACCTCTACTTAACTCTTGACTTGATCTTTGACTTGACTTTGCCACATGTAGTTCTCCATAACCCCGACCCCGTCGGACGAAGGTGAACTGAGAAGCCTGCGGGAACAGTAGAAAGGAGGGGGCGGAGGCGGGATAAAGGGAAAGCGCCGGGTAGGCAGAGACTCCGAGATGGAAACCAGACGTTGCGTCGCAATGCAAGAAAGAAGGCTCGGCCGGCCATGGAAGTGAGGCGGAAAACCCTAGAGACTAGAGAGCGAAATCGATGAACAGAGTGAGACGGCGGTTCGCGAGAACCGAAGGTTCGACCGGGGATGAACCGTTTCGTGGATTCATTTGGGCTGCATCACTACGCGATTAAATTTGCGCGACGGGTGCGTGACGTCTGACGTGGCTGGGATTTCTCGTCCGCGTGGCAACCGATTCGCGACACAACAAAAATCGCAACCCCAAAAATCGCACAGCCCCCGTCCCTCCTGCGAAGTCGCCGCCGCCATCGAGGTCTTCGAAGCACATCGCCGGCGCCCACTGCCCCCTCGCCCTCTGCCCACTGCAGCCGTGCCCTCTCCTAGTTCGGCCTCCACCTTCACGAGCCCGTCGAGCACACCGCCGGCGCCGTTGAGATGCTCCGCTCCAACCGCCTCCTTGACACCGCCGCCATCGTCTCCTCGCGCTCCGCTCCTCTACGGTCTCGATGTCCTCGCCGATGGCCTCCAGGACGAGTCCTGGAACGTGACTCGCTTCCTCGTCCTCACCTAGCCCACCTCCCTCTCCTGCATGCGCCCAAAGGTGGTGCCTTCGAAGACCTCGATGGTGGTGGCTCACCGGGGCGGCTCCAGGTGCTCTCAGCCTTCTCACGGAGGAACATCAACCTGACAAAGCTGTAGGTGATCAATTCATCATCATTGAGTTCGCGAGGATCTTGGACTGCTACACCGCCGACGCCATGATCTACGGCCTCCATTAACAACCAGAGCAAGCTTCGCAATAAGCATGTATGAGTTGCATTATTTTTATCAATATCCAGAAAATGATAAAAATGTGAGTAAAATTCTTTGGATGTGACTTTTATTACTGATTTGTCTTTGTTGGACCATTATTTTTTTTGGTGATGAGTTGCATCTTATTCTTCTTGGGTTATACTTCTAGCTGTAAGAATGAGATAGGTTCTGTTGGAATAAACTTATGTCAAGTCAATAATTGACAAATGGAATAACTGTGAAATCTCAGTCTAACCTACAATGGTTATTAATCATGTACAAAGGCCTCAGGACAATCTTGAAACTGATGAGTTGAGCCTAAATGTGTGCTCAAATAACCATAGAATATCTGAATGATGAAAAACAATCTATAAAGATGATATATGCTATTACTTATTATGGCTTGTGTCACATAATATTGATTTGAAAATTGAAATAATGTCTGGCAGTTTCCCTTGCATTCTATCATCCCTATGTCTCTGTCTTATGTTTTCTTGAGATGTTGCTGTAGTATTTTTGTTCATATGTTTGTTATTCACTGCCTCATGGTCTCACTATATTACAGAATAGTTTATCTTCCAATAAACATGGTCAGAAAAAAAAAACTCTGTTACTACTAAAGAAGCAGTGTTTGCTCCTTGAACAGCTCTATCAATAGGAGATGCCAATATCCATTCAGATTCACACTCTGCTTCCTCTCTTGCCACATCAAATAACAGACTAATAAGTTGTCAGACTCAAGAAAAAACAAGAGAGGAATGGGCTGCCACAGTCATTCAAAATGCTTTCAGGGCATTCCTGGTTTGTTAATTGATTTTGTTAGTTGTATTGCAAATATCATCAAAAAGTTTCCTTCATATCAAATTAGTTTAATTTTTCTTTAAATAATCACAATTACAACAAAGTGAGGTAAATTGAGATATGAAACATTAATCATGAAGTAGGAACTTAAATGAACCCTTTTCTATTGTCAATCTCATTCCACCCAGGCTAGAAGAGCTTTACGAGCTCTGAAAGGGCTGGTAAGGTTACAAGCCCTTGTTAGGGGTCATGCTGTAAGAAAACAAGCTGCAATAACTCTTCGCTGCATGCAAGCTCTTGTCAGAGTTCAAGCTCGTGTAAGAGCTAGACGAGTACGCATGGCATTAGAGAGTCAATTGGGGCATCAAAAGATTCAAGAACAGGAGTCACATGAATCTCATGTCAGAGAAATCGAGGTAAGCTGCCCAAACAATACTAACAACTATAATTTTGATAAGGTCAACTGTATTTCTCCTTTCTCGTGCATTGAGATTAACTGCCTGCAAAGACTAGGGGTAAAACCTATTTCTTTCTGTGAGTCTTTTATGAATTTGTAGGCCCAACTGCCTAAGTTATCTATCAGAGGAGCACTTTACTGTACTTTGTATAGCAACAAACTAAAACATGTGATACTTTATCTCACATAACTGTTAGGTTAAATGAAAATTAATTTATTAGAATTCAGAGTTGGAACGAATGATTTAGTGGCCATCTGTAATCTTATTGCAATTTTCATCTATTAATTGCCTCATGACCACACCTATCTTATGCATCCATCTCATATCTGGAGCTTTCCTATATAAAATCCTTTAATAACAGCAAGAGGTAGTCATTGGGAGGTTCCTATGTTATTCTTTTATATTCTTTCCCAATATTTAACTAGAAATTACAAATTAAATTACTTTCTTAATTATATCATAAATTAGTCCAGGATGTGCCTAATTTTATGAATTTTTGACCTTTTGTGCTCGTGTCTTTGTTTCATCAAGATAAATTAAATTGTTGTTTCTGTTTAAACAGTTTTGAGTGACTTCTATTCTGCAATTGTAATACAGGAAGGATGGTGTTAAACTTAATGAAAATGGAACGGCTGAAGGAAAGAATGTTGTCAGCATGTCCAAGACTCCCTCCAAAGCTACTGGTAGAAAACCCATTTCAAATCTGCAATCCAATTTCCTAAACCATAAATCCATTACTTCAATGTCTGAGGGAAGTGGTTCTTCATCAATACAATCTGCTAGCTTAATGACCTCTTCTGCCCTTTGTTCCAGTAAGCCAAAACAAAAATCATCTAATGAGGCATGTGGAGAAGTCACTTCCCAAGTTTTGGCAATTGGTTCTCGATCATACAGCAATCCCAAGGAGAGGACTTCTCAACTGGAATCACAGGCTAAGAGGTTGTCGTTGCCAAACAGAGAGGTATGGCATTTCCCAGAAGTATATCATATTCAAAGGTTACCCTATACATTGTAGCAGTTTGTTTTCTCAAAATCAAATGTCATTTTTTCCGAGTGTTATTTATCCTTTATTATGCATCTATGTTATGATCTTCTATGTTTTTGGATACTATACAGCAAATCCTAAATGAATAATTCATTTAGTATTCTCACTTGCTCACAAACATGTTTTTGACAACATGCAAGCTTGGAAGTTGGAAAACCAGCTTCCTATAAAGTTGCAATCAGCCAGTCAGCAAATACAAAGCCACTTAAAGATACACAAAAGTCTGAAAGGGAAGATAATGAGATTCCTACGAATCCATCTTCAAAAACAAAGGAAATGGAGACATAAGAGACTAATTCTATTTGTTGTTGTAGTATCTAGTCCTCGGTTTTTCTTTCTCTTTATCAAACATTTTATTGTACATATATACATGAGCTTATTCGGGTAGTTCTTAGTTGGTGTAATGTGTTACCCCATACATTCAACTTCGGTCTCAGACCAAAGATGATCCATCATGGTAGGATCAGATCGTCATGTTGTACTATGAGTTGTGATTGTTTACTATTGTTATGTTTTATGCAATATTCATGTAATCGTCCGTTTCATCGATTATCTGTACTCAAATGTTTCCATATCCTTGTTTTAAGGATGTAATGGTTTTGTTTAGATTAACCGAGTGAGAGTTAGGACGGTTGAGTCATGGATGTGTGATAATGTCTATTTTTTCAAGGCAATAGTTTGATTATGAACTACATTCTTAAGATGTGTATTGTTGTGTATTCCATGAAGCCTGATACTCCCCATCAATTAAAGAGTTTGAATCTTAGTAGGAACGAATATTTTAAAAATCGATCTTTAAGTGTGACAATAGAAATAGAAGAATCATCTTAACCCGATACAAAAATTGGCTATGGAATATATGGATTTATAGAAACAATACTTCAAGCAGGTGAGGAGAATGGCAGTCTTTGCTGTTCAAATGGAATGAGGAATGCAACAAATGGCTAGCAAGATTGAGCTCCAAACAACAACTCAAGAGACTCAACAGAACTCAGAGCAAGGTAGATACCGAACAGGATGAAGAGCCAGATCAGAAATTCAACAGCATAGCTGATCATCCATGAGTATCAGATCCCAAGAAATCACATAAATTTTCTTGGTTCACATTTGGAAAGCCTACAAACAGCCAATAACAACAATCTTGTCAAAACAAAACTATTTAAACATACCCAAGTCAATTTTAGGGCTACTGCTATACTTGACAGGATATGCATAAGTGCAAACCCAACCGCAGTAATTGAACACTTGCTCACTCGCTCTGGCCATCTGAAGATAAAGAAAGAAATGGCTGGCATGACCACAAGGTGGAGATGCTTAGCAAACAACACAAACTAGATTGCAATGGACGACATTCAAAGCTAATGCTGTGGCGAGCTTTGAATACACTCTACTAGAAGCATTCAAGATGCATGTGACTGTGAACGAGCACGAGCTGCAGCCCTTTCTAGTTAGTCGAAATCAAATTTGTAGTTTCTTCATCTAAAGTTAGTCGAAATCCATCTTCAGATGCCAATTATATCAAGCAACCTTTTCGTTGCTCTCGAGATGAACACTGACTTCATGAAAATTGCATATTCTTCCATTATCCTCACAGTATTACAGTTGCTGTGTCCTCTCTATTATTTCGGAGATAGTTCAATAAAATTATTAATAAAAGCTGAACAATGCAGCTGCATGCAGAAAAATAAGCTGGCTAAAGCATTAGCTCACTTGATAGGATTAACCAGTAAATCCAACCATCTTAACTAGAATATTACTACTACTTATTATCTGTATCTCCTACACACTCCTCTGCAGCATTTCCTGATACCTCTTGAAGGATTCCAGCCTCTGCATCCTCATCTGCTTGCGAAACCTTCTTATATACACATCTGCAACATGGTCGATCTCGTCTTCAAGACTGAACTCCGTGCCATCCTCCTCCTTTGCATTCCTCACGAGTTCAATAACAGATCCGTCGGCGTCGCCGAGCTCAAGCTCTTCGTCATCATCTTCGTCTTCCAACTCGAAGAGTGAGTGCCTCAGATCAGGGTAGTTATCGTCGTCGTCATCAGAATACCCTGCAGGTTCTGTGATGTGCGGTCGGCTTGTCGGCTCTGCGTCGTCGTCCTTGGAAGCATAGACCATGATCGCCTTGTTGTGTTCCTCAGCAAAATGTTCATCCCCTTGGCCCTTCGCTTGGCTGGTAATCAGTGCATGGATCTTGTGGTTGATCGCTTTCATCAGAACCTTCTTGTTGTGGAGCAGTCCCAAAACCAGGAGCCTGGTCTTGAACCCGCTAGCTTTGCTCTTCAGTGCCATCGTCTTGGCCTTCACCATGCCGACGACAACCGACACTATGTTCTTCAAGAAGGAAGAAGCCCGGATCTTCATGGCTGATCTCCGGGAAGAGAAATGAGAGAAGTTTTCAGTACAATAAGTCTTGAAAGTGAATGGTTCTGCATGGGCTTCGTCCTGTGGGATACCAAGGCCCTTTATAGTGCCCTTCGTGCTAACTTGATTGGGATTGAAGGAAACTTAATGGCTAAGAAATGGGACACAAACGTCGAGAAAGTGAACAGGAAAAGTGGGAGAAAGCATCGTTGGCACGTGAAAAAGAACAATAAAAAGGCTTTAAAAATGCTTCGTGGTTACTGCTCATCCAAAAGGCTCATCACTGTGAGTTTTATTTATGGGCTCTGTTTCTTTCATGATTCCTCCTCATCCTTCAATGCCTTAATTGTGATGGTAAACTTTTGCCAAGCTGTTAAGCATTATCATTGAACTAACTTTGTTCGATATATTTGCATATGCTATGGCTAAATTAATGGTGACAGTTGGTGTAGGGTTGCAATCAAGTCTTGTGTGGATTAGCCAAGTTTTGATCTATGCTCAGCTAGACTGACTTTACTTTTGCAATGCTCTAGTATGGGTCTAGATAGGAGTGTAGCCTTATGTTTGTAAAGGTCCACCCATTTAGATGACTAAATAGAAGTATTACCATGTATCAACATCTTTGAAACAAAGGTAAATTGGGTTCAACTCAAGGTTTAATTGGTTTATTTAGAGTTTTTACTTTGATAGGGGTCGCTTGGGATTGAAAGTTTCACTCGATGGGGCCATCTCCGTCTAGCTTGAGTCAAAGTCCAAGCTAGACCCAAATTAGGTCAGGTCAAGCTAGATCATGGATGTCGTGCCCGACATAACCATGATATGGCCATGCCTAACCCAACTCATAGGCTGAGCCACCGCTATTTAGCTCAACTCATAGCCCAAGTTAAGCCCAAATTAAGTCAAGATCAAATTAATTAGTTCACCGACATTCCAAAATATGCCCAAATTCAATTAAGTCAAGCTGAATCACCCCTATACACTTTTACTTTAATACCTTTAATTTTTTAAATTATATAATGTGTTGTTTGCATATGAGATTATTTGTATCAATTCAAACTTATTGCACTTGTTTTAAGATTGATTTTATATATTTGCATTTTATTGATTTTTAATAGTCTCATAGATTCATCTAAGTATTCTCCTAATTAATATATTACTTTTTAATGCTTAGCTTCCATATAATATTATAAATTCTTTATTTTACCTAGACACTTGATAAAATTTACAAAATTATATATAAAGCTCTATTCCATTCTCACCACTTTTCTTGCAATAATTCATTAATATTTTTTATTAAACAATATATTCAAAATTATAAAAATAAATCAAATCCAAAAAATAAACGCTTTCAATTTTGGATTTAAAGCATTTAATATGGGAAGTCTTTAGGCCCCATGTTTTACCTTATCCACATAAGTTTAAGAGCTTAACATAACAGATCGTAGATTCCATGCTTGAGCCATCATTCATTTGCATAGTCCCGCGATGGATGACCTATCCTTACAAAGTTGTCATCAAAGGATGGGAGTGTAGAAAATGAGCATTTCTTTATCGACACAAATGCACAGTGTTTCTCTCATATCTAGGGTTGTAAATAAATAAAGCCAAACTAAGTTTTATAGCGTTCAAGTTATTTGATAAGGTAATTAAATGTCAAACCGAGCCATTTCTTTTTTATGATATGAGCTTGGTTCATTTATGATTCATAAATATTAATGAATATGATTCATAAATATTATTTACAAATATTGTTCATCAAAATTATTCACGGATATTAACGAGCTAAACACATACATATTCAAAAGCTTATTTGTTTAGTTTAATAAATTTGAGTTTCATCTTGCTCAGCTTGGTTCTGAGTTTCATCTCTATCATGATCTGTCCGGAGTCTCAATAATCTTGATCTTGAATCTCATCTCGACTATCTCTGTTCCGAACCTCGTCTCGACCACCTCTATCCCGAGATGAGGCTCGGGACAGAAGTGACCGAGACGAAGTTTGGGACAGAGATGCTCGAGATGAAGCTCAGGACCAAACTGGTCGAGATGAGGTTTGAGACAGAGGTGGCCCAAACAAGATTCAAGATAAAATTCGGGACAGAGATGATCGAGATGAGATTCGGGGGAAGAGATGACTGAGATAATACTCGGGATCATGATGATCGAGACGAGGCTTGGGACAGAGGTGGCCAAAATAAGACTCAGAGACAAGTTGTAAGACAAGGCTTCGAGAAGACTTGGGACAAAGCTGGCTGGGACAAGATTCGGAACAAAGATGATCGAGATGAGACTCGAGACTCGAGACCAAACTGATCGAGATAAAGCTAGTTCAAATTTATTTATTAATTGATATTATTTATATTGAATGAACATAAATAAATATTTATCAAATCGAATATCAAATTTGTTCATGAACATTCAATTCATTTACCGTCCTATTCGTGTCAACTCACAAATCCCCTAAGTATCAGTCATGTTGACTCTATAATTCTACTGCAATAAAAAAATGATAATCCCAGTAGCCAACATCTCTGGGGGTGGTCGGTCCGGTCCCACGGAAGTTTTCCACCGACCACCAGGGTAAATCGGAAAGTGCATACGGCGTCTAATTCTACTGCAATAGCAAGCACGCGCGGTAGAATCGATCACTGCATCGATAGATCGGACCAATGAAATGTTGGTTTCAGATCCAACAGTTGGAACCAGTGAATTCAATGCAAGCTCAAAACCACTACTGCTTTGAATGGAAGATATATAAAGTGATTGATTGCCATGTAGTTGAAGCCCACTCCCTCTCTTGACCCACCTCTGTTGACCCGCCAACCTAATGCTGCAACTAATTGACCGGTTGATTTTTATTTTATATTTATAATTATATATCAGCTATTCAATTATTAAAATTGATTAATTTTCGATTCGATTTTATAAAAAAATTTATCGATCATTTTTGAATAATTTTTTTTTGCAGAAGAAAAAGAAAAGAAAAAGATAGTTAGGGTTGTTGGGCGCTGCTGCCGCTGCCACTAATTGATCGGTTGATGAGTCGGTGGCATGGTGGTTGGTGCAGAGCGCCCACGTTTGTAAGACAATCAACGTAATCAAAATATCCGTCATTGTCTGCACTCGTCGTCCTCAGTCACTCCTCCCAACAGTGAAATAGGACGCTAAACAGGACATACTGCCAACTCCTGCCAACTCCGACAACTGACCATTAAAGATAAGATCACGTCGCCAGCTGGTTTTCTAATTACGATCTGAAGAATAATTTTATTTTTTTGCATTAAAAACTAATAAAATGACAATAATAATATATAATAGAGGACAAATAAATAAATTAAACATATATGATTTTTAAATATTAAATGATAAATTAAATTGGATTAAACATTTAAACATTTATAGTATTTAAATATAAAATTCAAATTCGATTCAGATTGAACTATCAAATAACTATAACATCCCATATTAATTTAAATTTATTTTGATAATTTTAGCCGGTGGTTGATTGACGTGGAATTTTGAAGATATTTAGGGGTCATCTCTGATTCCTTTTGTCAATAAAATAAAATATCAAAAAAAGGCACCCTCGCACAATTTTAACATTAATGATATTTTTTTTACTATTTTAGGAATTGATATTATGAAGATGGGCCTTATATATATATATATATATATATATATATATATATATATATATTATGTTCTGAATTTGAATTTATTCGATGGATTAAAAATCATCTATTTTTAAAATTAATCGACTGAAATTTAAATATTATTTTTTTTAAAAAAAAAGTAATGATAAAAATAACGAAGTCAAAAATGCCAGCTTTCAATTCAACAATGAAATATGAATTCAAATACGATAATAACTACAAGACAAAAAAAAACCTTGCCATATTTCCACCACTATACCAAATTGCTGCTTTTAAGGCATGCCACAATACCACGACTATCTCTCAATTTCATTGACTTGTCTCTTTTTATTTTTATTTTTATAGTCCAATATTTTTTAATTTATTTTTAATGATAATTATCAAATATAGTATTGACTTTTAAGCTTCTAATAAATCTAGCGGCTAAAATATTCAAAGAGTATTAAAAAAAAAAATACAAAACGGCACTTTCCTACTATAAATTTATAATTAAACTAACTATCCACATTTGTCACACAACCTTAATTCGTTACTTTTCTTAATTTTCTAGTTGAAGCGTTTTAATTACATTTTAGGATAATCATTCAATATGACTCGGAATTTTAATTTTTTTAATAAATCTAACGTGTAAAATAATATTAAAAAAATATATTTTTTTTCATAACACACTAAATTTTCAGTCCTTTTATTCCTTTAAAAACATCTATATATTTATTTTTAAAAATTTATAAATGTAGTTTAAAAAATTATTAAAGTCTCACAACTCCATGTTCATTATATATGTAATTTTTAAATTAAAAAAAAAAGATAAATCCCAATCAATCTCATGACTCAATCCCTGAAGGTGGTCGATCCGATCCCACAGAAGTTTCTCACCGACCAATTTTAAACTATGAGTCAATTTAAACTTTTAAAGTGATCGAATAATTAAAAATAAATAAATCTAAAATAGTTTCAATCAAAATTTTTATCTAATTAAAACTGTTGTATTTTGTTTATTTACATTCACTTAAAATATATTGTAAATTTAAAAGTGATACATTAATTTGTTAAAATTTATACTCAATTTATTAAACCCTTAAATGACAGTTAAGATAACTCTTATCCCTATCAACTATTTCATAGGATCGATCTTACAATCATTTAAAAAAAAAATAAATCTAGAAATTGACAATTGAGATAAGAATTATGTTATTTTCACTAAGGCAGCATCGTGGTGAAATATAGAAGGGTAAAATCAAAATATCTCCCGAATATCTGACGATATTGTAATTTATTTCCTTAATTTCTTTAATTTTACAAAATGGTCCTCAACGCTGCTATAATTTATCGTCTGCGCGAATTGGCGTCAAACCAGCGACAAAGCTTTGGTCTTCTCAGATCTCAGCGGCGACTCCTCTCCTTGCTTGTGCTCGCTCCCTCCCTCTTCGCCAAAGCCCCTTTCCTCCTCGCCGTTCTTCTTCCTCTTCCGGAGGGTGTCGTGATTGGTTCGTGATGACGACCGGTGAGGCGGTGGCGTCTCCGAAGGTGGGCGTCGCGTCCTCCAACCGCCTCCGGCACGTGGAATCCATGTCCCTGCACCCCTCGGGCGCTGGTCGGATCTCACACCTTAACGCCGTCATCCTCGGTGAGCCCCTAGAATCTGAGGAGAACGACCTCGTCTTCCCCTCTCAAGAATTTTCCAGCCAGGCCCTCGTCTCCTCTCCCGAACAGGTGCGTGTTGCTTGTCCTTGAACTCTTCGATTCGAGCTTTCTTGAGCGAATTTCGTTTTGTGAACTCGAAGGTTCCTCCTTTGTTGGACACTTCGCCGTTCTTGTAAGTAAGTTTTGTTTTTTTAGGTTTAGTACGTTTTGTTCTTTCGCGGAAACCTCGAAATTGTGATATTTGCTATTGTACAGAACTAGTTTTTTTTTTTTCGATTCGGAGGAATGCGAAAACTTTAAACTAGAACGTTTTCTAGTTTCTTGGATAAACTTGTTAAGCCTTTTTTTTCCTCCGTATTAATATCACGTATCATCAGTATCGGAACATGTACGAGAAATCGATAGAGGATCCAGCTGGATTCTGGTCGGAGATCGCTTCCCAGTTCTACTGGAAGGAGAAGTGGGATCCGGAGGTCTACACCGAAAACATTGATGTGAGGAAGGGAACCGTCAAATTCGAGGTGAGTTGTCTTACACTTAATCTTACTTGGTGGAAAATTTTGATATGCAAAAGACATTGACTTGCTGATAACAGTGGTTCAAAGGAGGCAGAACGAACATTAGCTATAATGCTTTGGATCGGAACATTGAAGCGGGTAATGGTGGAAAAGTCGCTATCTATTGGGAAGGCAATGACCTGGGTGATGATGGGCACCTGACTTATGCTGAGCTATTGGAGAAGGTTTGCCAGGTATGCTGTGGAACATGGATTGTTACTGCTATAAATTTGATGTTTAGGTTGTCTACAGAAGAGAGGTCTAGGCGTACCAAACTTCCAAAATCGACCACCGCCTAATTACCAAAATCAAATGCCACCTAATACAACTGCCATACTACCAAAGCCACCACCAGGCATAGTGCTCCTAGGAAAGCCACTTTGATTATTAGGTTGCATTTTTGGAAATTTGGTACGCCAAGACCTCTCTTGAGCACGTGCATTGTTCTTAACCCATACTTCATGATATTTAGGATCATAAGGAACAACTTTTCCATCAATGAACGGTTCTCCTGCAAAAGATCAAATTTGTAGTGAAGTCAAGGGCAGAATATGCATGCTGTTATTCTGCAAGGCAACCTAAACATCAAATTTGTAGCAGTGACAATCTATATAAAATATCAATCTACAAAATGAGTAAGAACAAACCACTACAGGATATGCATGCTGTCATTCTGAAAAGCAAGCTACACATCAAATTTGTTAAGCATTCGAAGTTGGGTTCAGTAAATATGAAGTTTATCTTGTTCACTATATTGTATTTTCTTGTCATAGCTCGCCAATTATTTGAAACATGTTGGTGTGCGAAAAGGAGATGCAATTATTATTTACCTGCCTATGCTGACGGAGTTGCCTATTGCAATGTTAGCATGTGCTCGTATAGGTGCAGTCCACTCAGTAAGTTGATGAAATCTTCTCCCAAATTTGCAGTTTAGATTGGTTGTAAGAAACAAAAAATATTGGTTACAAGCTCCATTCAGGTGGTATTTGCGGGCTTCTCTTCTGAATCACTGTCACAAAGAATTATTGACTGCAAACCTAAAGCAGTAATAACCTGCAATGCTGTGAGGAGAGGTTCCAAACCTATTCATCTCAAAGAGATAGTTGACAGCGCCCTCAGAGAATCTGTCAAAAATGGTGTTACAGTAGGTATGTTATTTATTGGATTAATCTTCTGAGCATGGTTTGGAGCACCACATACCTACTAAGATGTGCAGTTCAACTGCATACTTTCAACTGCTTTTCCCATCCTCAATGACATGGATTGAATTTTGAGATGATTTTATTAAATTTATCTCACCTTTTCATGATAACTAAGTTGTTTTTTGGTTATGATGTGCATGACTGAGTGTTTTATGTTTGATTCACCTTACTAGTTTATGTCAACAAATGAGAAAGATGTAACAAGTCATTCTTAAATGTTATTTTAGTATAATAGCATTCCCAAGGCAATATGATGCATTTTTGACCTTGTAAATTGTTGTTTTTTGTCAGTATTTTCTCTCAAGACTCAGCACTATTTATGTCTGACTGTTATCTTTGTTCCTTCATTGATAGAATCTTATTCTGCTCCTTTGTCACTTTTTGCTTGAACAGACCTGTGTTTGACTTTTGAAAACAAATCAGCCATGAAGAGAGAAGATACCAAATGGCAGGATGGGAGAGATGTCTGGTGGCAGGTCTGTGGACTAGACTGCTCACTATTGACATATTGCAGTTATAACTTTTGACGTCAATTGTTGAGGATTTGAACTTAGTTACCAAATATTTTCCTAGTCGCATATTTCTGGTTAGCAAGTAGCACAAGAGACTTCAGCATTTTGTGTTTGTATTGTGAATTCAGGATGTTGTCCCTCGATTTCCAACAAAGTGTGATGTGGAATGGGTTGATGCAGAAGACCCACTATTTCTCCTATACACTAGTGGTAGCACTGGGAAACCAAAGGTTACAAATTTAGTATTTATGGGATTTCGCCATTCTTTTGTATTAAGTACTGGATGCTTATGCTTTAACATATAGGGTGTTTTACATACAACTGGGGGATATATGGTATATACAGCAACAACATTCAAGTATGCATTTGACTACAAACCTTTAGATGTATACTGGTATGCTTACCTCTTTCTCTCTATGGGTTACTCCAGAGTATTTTTGTTGAAATTAGTTTTCACCAAACTTTTCTGTTCTGCATGTGGATTAAGTATTCCTATCTTTTGAATTAGGTGCACTGCTGATTGTGGTTGGATAACAGGGCACAGTTATGTTACTTACGGCCCACTTTTGAATTCAGCAACCATTGTGGTGTTTGAGGGGGTAAATAGTGTCTTTTCTCCTTTTATTTTTACATAATTTTTACCTATTGTTGTCTGTGTAGTAATTGACATGTATACAGTAGTTATCTCAGTCCAATTATGAAGTGACTTTCATTCATCTTAGCTAAGATGTGTGATTCCATAGTCTTTTCTGAAATCATATAAACAAAATTGTTCGTCTTGCTAATTCCATGCGAACAATTCATTCAGGCTCCAATTATCCTGACGCTGGACGCTGTTGGAATATTGTTGATAAATACAAGGTGACAATATTTTACACAGCCCCAACCCTAGTGCGCTCCTTAATGCGCGAAGGTGATGAGGTAAGAATCTTGTTGTAATTTCATTTATGATTTATTAAGAATCTTGTTGTAATTTCATTTATGATTTATCATTAGTTTACTTCAAGCAAAATGTTTCCTTTTTCTTTGATACTTCTTAGTTGTAGTAGATACTGATATATGAAATGCATATTTTCACATCTTGTGTTAGAAGTAAACATGTGCCTGTAATCTGACATATGAAATGGGCTTCTTCTCTTATCATATCCATCTCAAAGTCTGTCACTTGTTTTTTTTCTTGTTCGGTCCTCTCAGGATGTACCACTCGTTAATTTGCCAAGCAGATGTTCACTTCTTGTGTCTGTCCTTCATCTATGTAATAAAACGGGTTGTTTGGTTGTCGATTTTACAATGGATGAGAAAATATTCCATAATAGCCTGTCAAATAACATTTTATGACTGATTCTGACTACCAAGAAACTAAGAGACTCAAAGCAGTATGTTTATCCTGTCACATGTAGCAACAGAACCTATTCCAGCAAAATGAGAGAATGAACTGCCCGAATGCCATTATTGTCTTGTTAAAGGTAATGGTAAATCATACCTGACCTCAGTTGTTTCTTGACCAAAACAACATTTGATAAAGTACTTTCCTTTCATGGAATATTATGTGCTCCTCAACCAAAATGGCCCTAAGCTGATAAATCAAAACTCTTCTAGTTCATGTATGTTTTGAGTTTTACTTCACAGAATCTGTCATTAATCTATGAACTACCAATTTGACCATCTGATTCTATTTCACTGACCCTTCGTTGTTTGCAGTATGTCACTCGCTATCAACGGAAATCTCTCCGTGTTCTTGGTAGTGTGGGCGAGCCAATTAATCCTAGTGCATGGAGGTTCACCTGGACCCTTCAACTAGCTATCTTGTTCTAACTTTTTTCACTATAACAGCTTCCTTAATATATCTTATATACATATCTTAGGTGGTTTTACAATGTTGTTGGGGATTCAAGATGCCCTATATCAGACACCTGGTGGCAAACAGAAACTGGTGGCTTCATGGTAAGTGGGCTCTGTTCCATCCATGGTTTTCTGCAGTTTTAAGTTCATCACTTATTAAATTTAATTCTCTGTTAATCTGAGCTCTATCTTTAAATCCTATAATTTGATTACAGATTACGCCTTTACCTGGTGCATGGCCTCAGAAGCCTGGCTCCGCAACTTTTCCTTTCTTTGGAGTTCAGGTATGTATTAATCAGACTTATTTACATGGAAATAGTCTTTAAGCCTTATTTAATAATACTGTTTGAGAAAGTACTGCAGCCAGTTATAGTTGATGAGAAAGGGAACGAGATAGAAGGTGAATGCAGCGGATATCTTTGCATCAAAAACTCATGGCCTGGTGCATTCCGGACACTTTATGGTGATCATGAAAGATATGAAACCACATATTTTAAACCTTTTGCTGGTTATTATTTTACCGGGGATGGATGTAGCAGGTATTTCCCCCCTGATTAGGTGCCAATTTTATGTAGCCATAAACTATTAGGAGACAATTACTGTGTTCTAAAATTCTTTAAGACTTTCTATTGCATATGGGCGTTCTGGTTCTGAATTTAATTATGCCCAATAAAATGGAATGATTTGAACACAACACCTCCTAGTAGATATCTTATTATTTGATTAGCTGAACATTTTTTATGTACCAACATCGTGCTGGATAACATCGCACTTGAGAATTTAAATATTATAGCTCATGTAAATTTTCTCACAAAGTTCTTATTGTGAAAATAACATGGTTCTCATCAGTATTAACAGTTTCTTGATTTGTTAGGGACAAAGATGGTTACATTTGGCTCACTGGAAGAGTTGATGATGTCATCAATGTGAGGTACTCTAAATAAATGGATGCAAGCATATTATTACTTTTTGGATAGATATTGTCAAGCACAGAATTTGTCAAGCATTTGTTTGTTATTTTATCTTATGGGGTTGACAGGTTAGAGAACTTAATTTCTTCTTTGCAGTGGGCATCGTATTGGCACTGCTGAGGTAGAATCTGCCTTGGTTTCTCATCCCCGATGCGCAGAGGCTGCTGTAGTTGGAGTTGACCATGAGGTATAAGAACACCATACTAGTTGTCTGCAGGCTATACCACTCCCAGCAATAAGAACTTCATTTGTAGAAAAGCTGATTGCCATAATTTTTCCTGTTCTCAGATCAAAGGTCAGGGAATTTATGCGTTTGTGACTTTAGTGGAGGGTGTTCCTTACAGTGAAGAACTTCGGAAAAGTTTAATTCTGGCGGTCAGAAATCAGGTGTGGTTTTCTTAAAAAGTTTTCTTATCATACCTGGTTACACACTATAATCAGGTTTTCAGAGAAGCAAGAGTGCCAGGCATTTAAAGCTTACCTGGGGAAGGAAAGAACTCCCAAATCATGCAGAGGGGCGCGGTCATACCCGCAGGGATACGGTGGCGCATCCGACGGTCCTGCACCACTTTACGCCCCTGTTCACCTCTTGAGATGGGAGATAGCGTAAAGCGAGCTACCCGTCGCTTCACCTGTTCTGTCCGTCATTAATGGTGCGCCTCGAGGACGGCGACCGACAGATAAGTGCTCCATGTCGCTTTACCTTCCATAATGCTCTATATTAACAGGGCTTTGATGGGCCTAGGCCGAAGGAAAAATTGATGCACGTGGACGGTGGATGTTGGAGGAAGCGGTCCTCCGTCTTGACATACTGCATCGGGACATTTTATGCCCTAAAACATCCTTCGCTCCGCTTGCTCCCTACTTCTCCTGCTCCTCCTACCTCTCCACCGCCCAAATCCCAATCGTATCCGCAGCGGAAACAAAGGCTACAAACAAGTACCACATACTGCATTCCCTCTTTGTCCTTTTGCTCTTCTTCGACGGTACGATTTCTTTGTAAAACAAGGGATTCGGAGATGTCAGCGACTGCTAGGCTGGATCTCGACGGAAATCCCATCGCGCCCATGACCATCTGCATGATCGGAGCCGGTGGGTTCATCGGATCCCATCTCTGCGAGAAGCTGATGGCGGAGACCCCACACACGGTGCTGGCCGTCGATGTCTACAGTGACAAGATCAAGCACCTGCTCGACCCGCCAACCTACGCGGAGGGGCAGCAGGCCCGACATCCGTGGGATGGCCTGATCCAGTTCCACCACCTCAACATCAAGCACGATTCCAGGCTCGAGGGAATCACAATGAACTTTATGTGAGCCTGCGTGTAAGTAGCCTTCATCATGTGTGAAGATCTTTGTTATTAACACAGCCTATTATGCCTCCCTACTACTAACCTTTCTTGAAGAATAAAATGAAGTGGATCACTTCTAATTCATACTCAATTTACATTGTCAAATTATGTTAAATTAACAGACGTTGCTTAGAAATATTAATGGAACCTGTTTTTTTTTTGTAAAATACTGAAATTGAAAAAAAAACCCTAATGCTATTCCAGTCTAACGGTGTCATTGTTCATCTCACTACATTCTAATTTAGTTCACTGAAGTAGGCCAGTGTTGTACTGTATTTATATGTAAATCTTAACATGTTTTGACATTTTGTTAGGCATTTTTTAAAATCTTGTGTGTGTGTGTTTACAATCAAGTTTCTTTTGGTAAATCTAAATCAAATATGACCACCTTCACGCTCTTTGTAATTCTTTTTTTTTTGATGGGTAAGGTTCTTGAAAAGTGTGTCCCAAACATTTCTTGCCTTGTAGATTAGGTAAGTTGTACTAGCAGCTTTAATCAAATTATTCACCACTATTTGGAAATTATGTGATTTTGGATATCTTGTGTTAGGCTGATGTTCAATGATTGTCTGAGAATAAATTGCAAATATGGACTGACTTGTTTTGCTTTTTAACAGGGGATTCAAAGCTCTAAAGCAAACAGTCAAACTTTATTATAGACTAGGCAAATATAAGGAGATGATGGAAGCCTGCTGACATACATCAAATCTGCTGTTACACGAAATTATAGTGAAAAATGTATAAAGTTTAGTCTACAAGTACAAATGAAGGAGAAAATCTATAGTATTATAATTATTTTTAAATTATGATTTATTATTATTCATTTTGAAATTTGGTACATTACAAGGATTATTATTATTATAAATTTGATGTATAGGTTGTTTTTTAAAATGATAATATATATATTTTATACTAATTTGTTCTTATTTATTTTTTAGATTGATATTTTACATGTATTGTTATTGTTATAAATTTGATATTTAAATTGTTTTGCAGAAGAGATGTTTAGGTATATCAATATTTTATATGTATTATTATTATTATAAATTTGATATTTAAGTTATTTTACAGAAGAGAGGTTTAGGTATATCAATATTTTACATGTATTGTTATTATTATAAATTTGATATTTAAGTTATTTTGTAAAAGAGAGGTCTAGGTATATCAATATTTTACATGTATTGTTATTACTATAAATTTGATATTTAAGTTTTTTTGTAGAAGAGAAGTTTAGGTATATCAAACTTTTAAATTTTTAAAATTGATCGAAGTATGGTTGTTGTGTTAGGTGGCATTTGATTTTCGTAATTAGGTTAGGTTGATTTTGAAAATTTGGAAGTTTGGTACGTCTAGATCTCTCTTCTACAAGGCAATTTAAATATTTAATTTATAGCAGTAACAATTCATGTAAAATATCAATCTATAAAATAAGTAAGAATAAATTATTATAAAATATGTATGTTGTCATTTTAAAAAGAAATTTATACATTAAATTTGTAGTATTAATAATTATTGTAAAATATTAAATTTTAAAATGATTAATAACAAATTATAATTTAAAAATAAATTATAGTATTATGGTCTTTCTCCTTTAGTTGTATCTTGTAAATTAAACTTTATGTAAAGGACAAAGATGGTTACATTTGGCTCACTGGAAGAGTTGATGATGTCATCAATGTGAGGTACTCTAAATATACTCTAAATAAATGGATGCAGGCATATTATCACTTTTTGGATAGATATTGTCAAGCACATAATTTGTCAAGCATTTGTTTGTTATTTTATCTTATGGGGTTGATGGGTTAGAGAACTTAATTTCTTCTTTGCAGTCGGCATCGTATTGGCACTGCTGAGGTAGAATCTGCCTTGGTTTCTCATCCCCGATGCGCAGAGGCTGCTGTAGTTGGAGTTGACCATGAGGTATAAGAACACCATACTCGTTGTCTGCAGGCTATACCACTCCCAGCAATAAGAACTTCATTTGTAGAAAATCTGATTGCCATAATTTTTCCTGTTCTCAGATCAAAGGTCAGGGAATTTATGCATTTGTGACTTTAGTGGAGGGTGTTCCTTACAGTGAAGAACTTCGGAAAAGTTTAATTTTGGTGGTCAGAAATCAGTTGTGGTTTTTTTAAAAAAGTTTTCTTATCATATCTGGTTACACAATCAACTGTGCGCATCTATAAATAATTCAACTTATAGAAATCTTCTTCGTTATTTTTGGATATGTTTTCCAGTTTGATGCCTCGTGCTCTATAATTAGCTTCAGTTTTCTGGCTACATGTTCACTACATTGATAGTGATGTGACATTTTTATTTCATGAAAGTTGAAACAAAACATCTCTAACCTTAACTATGCATGAAGGTTTTGTATATCAATGCTATGTAAACTGATTCGGCAAACCGATCATAGTTTTGTATCTCAAACTGAAAGCTAACTGCATTAAAAATTCAAATGGCCAACTAGGGTTTGATTACCTGATGATCATCAACATTTAAGTATTTCCAAACAAGGAAGGCATTATTTTATTTCCTGGTTATGCTCAGAACATGGATGAATGTTACCTTGGCCGAACAGTGTCAATTTTGTATAGCTAATAGTGCACTAATTTTTCAGATTGGTGCATTTGTTGCTCCTGACAAAATCCACTGGGTGCTTGGACTACCAAAGACAAGGAGTGGAAAGATCATGCGGAGAATCTTACGAAAAATTGCATCTAGGCAGTTAAATGAGCTTGGCAATACCAGTACGCTCGCGGACCCAAGTGTTGTGGACCAGCTAATTTCACTCATGTAGGATCAAGGTGGACCGGCAAGAGGGGGGTGAATTGCCTGAAAAATAAAAATCGATCTCTTGCGTTCTTTTCAAGGATAGAAATTAGTGGCAATTAATTAAAACAAACATTAATTAAAATAGTATAATTAAAACTAGTAAAAGACTAACACCAGAGTTTACTTGGTCTCAACCTAGATGGTTGCAGATCCAAGGCAGTTGAAGCGCAGTATGACGATCTCCTTCGTTGAAGGCGGAGAAGCCTTTTACAGACAATTACAGCTCACAGACTTAGAAGAGAAAAGAATAATTGATATCTAACTCTAAACATTCTAAGTCTATTTATAGCATAAGAGAATATATCTGGATCGTTGATCGTAGATAAATTTTCTCCTGGCCGTTGATCCGTTGATACGATCCTAACTGTTGATCGGAGATAGACTTTGATCGTAGCTGTTGATTAAATAAGGATAAACTTTATCTTTAATAAAAGATAAAGAGATTTATCCTTAATAAAACTAAGTATTTATCTTTTATATAATAAAAGATAAATCTTATTTTTTTTTCTTTTTTTTTTTTTGCAACCGCCACGTCCAAAAAGTCCAAGTCTTCTTTGCTGGTCAAAGTCAACGGTCAAAGTCAATAGTTTGACTTTTATTGACTTTTTATATAATCTTCAGTTGGGTGATTTCTGGCCAACCGGAGTTAGGCTCACCCGAACCCGACTCCGGCCTTTTACCCCTCGAGCGTGCTTCCTCCCGGCTTCTCGTCCCTCGGACTTCGCGCACGTCCTTCTCAATCCACCGGCGTACTCTTCCGTAGCTTCCGCGTCCCTCGGATTGCACCGAGCCCGTCGGCTCACTTCCCCGCACAACCCTTCTCGTCCACTACGTCTTACGCTCGACTTCCTCTGTACCTAAGCTCCTGCACACTTAGCAGAGGGATCAGAAAAACAACAGGACCTAACTTAACCTAGTTGACCACATCAAAACTAACCGGGGCACCAACAATCTCCCCCTTTTTGATGTGCATCAACCCAGGTTCAGTTAGGGTTAAAATAAAAGCAAATAGCAAGTTAAGCATGAAAGATATATTTCATTGCAACATGGTAACCTCCCCCTGAACCTTAGCCTACTCTCCCCCTTTGATCACAGCAAAACCGGGGAAACATAACTAGGGAAGGAATAAGTTAGAAAAAAAATTTGAATTTGAATATTTTGAAAAAACATTATTTGAATATTTGAATTTGAATTAAAATATAAAACAGAACAGAAATATTTGAATTAAAATATAAAATATTTGAATTTTCAAATATTTGAGCTTGAATATTTGAATTTTTTTTTTGAAAAAAAATTTAAAATTACTTCAAAAAATTTGAGTAAAAATTTCTTTAACTTCTAATAATCATATTTGAATGCTAAAAATTCAGATCTAAGGAAATAACTTCTTTTTCTATTTTTAAAATTTAAGTTTTGAATTTTGAATAGAATATTATTAAAATTTGAAAATTTCCAGAAAATCCATAGTAAATCAAAAATGATATTATGTATCAGAAAGAAATGGAGACGCAATTTTGATCATCAATGAATTTTTTTTTAAAAAAAATGTTAGTAAAAAAATAATAAAGACATAATAATAGACATTTAAAAAAAATCAATTCAAACATGATTTTGGAATCCAATAAAGATTTTTATCTACAGGGTTAATCAGAAATTTTGGAGGAATGTAATTCCTTGAAAATTTTCTAAGCTGGCCCCTATGGTTTTTAATATACCAACCCAGATTTTCAGGATAAAAATTCTTTCTAGTTCTTAAACATGCAATATCGTTTTCTAACTTTTCTACTAAGTTTTTCAAATTTACATTCTCTACTTTTAGTTGATCAGACGAGCATGCAGTGTCTAATTTTTCTTTTAATTCATAATTTTCTATTTCTAATTTATTCATGGATTTCAACATGGATTTAATTACAGCATAGATACGAGCAGGTGGAAGTAGGCATACCTCACTTACCGGGTCGGTTTCGAAGTTAGGATCTCCCCCTTCGTTGTCGCTTTCTTCTGAGGAACTTTCTTTATTTTCGTCTTGGTGGCTTGCCAATAATGCAAGTCCGACGAATTCTTCAGCTTCTGATTCGTCCGACGAGGTCTCATCCCAGGTAGCTTTTAGTGCCTTTTTCTTCTTTGGCTGGTTCTTGAGTTTCGGGCACTGATCCTTCAGGTGTCCCTCCTCATTGCAGTTGTAGCATCGGACCGTGCGTTTCTTCTTCCTCTGCATCTTTTTAAACTGATTAGATTTAATGAACTTTGACAAATTTCTCACCATTAGTGCTGTATCTTCATCGTCCGTTGAAGATTCCTCATCAAGTTGGATCTTCCTTGAGTTCAGCGCGACATTGTCTGTTCTCCTGCTCTTCCCTACACATCGAGATTCGTGAAGCTCTAAAACCGAAAAGAGTTGTTCTAGAGTACTTACCTCAAGGTCCTTTGATATGTAGTATGCGTCGATTATTGAGGTCCAATCCGGAGGTTCTCGGAAAAGCATTTAGTGCGTATCGTTGAGCGTCACGATTTGTTACCTTTTCTCCGAGGTTCTCAAGGCTCGTAATGAGCTCTTTTACCTTGGCGTGTAGTTGAGCAACTGATTGTCCATCTTCCATTCGGAGGTTGGTAAGTTTGCTTCGAAGGATATCTCGTCGTGCCAGTTTTGCCTCCGAGGTGCCTTCGTGCAGTTCCAGGAACTTTTCCCAAAGTTCCTTTGCTGAGTTGTACTTCCCGATCCGGTTTACATCTTGTTCTGGGAGAACGGTCAGCAGATGAAATTCTGCTTTACCGTTTGCTATAGCATCTGCTTGCTCCTTCTTTGTCCAAAAGTCAGCTTCTTTTACTTTGTTGTCGCCGTCTATCGGAACTGAAAAGCCGTTCTTCATTGTTAGTAATAATTCATAGTCAGTAGAGAAAAATACCGTCATTTTTCTTTTCCATGCTCCGAACTCCCCCTCAAACTTCGGCGGGTAGATCACTGGTCCAACCATCTTGAAATTTGCTGCAGTTGGCGGTTAGTCCTTCTGCGGCAACCTGGCTCTGATACCACTTGTAGGATCAAGGTGGACCGGCAAGAGGGGGGTGAATTGCCTGAAAAATAAAAATCGATCTCTTGCGTTCTTTTCAAGGATAGAAATTAGTGGCAATTAATTAAAACAAACATTAATTAAAATAGTATAATTAAAACTAGTAAAAGACTAACACCAGAGTTTACTTGGTCTCAACCTAGATGGTTGCAGATCCAAGGCAGTTGAAGCGCAGTATGACGATCTCCTTCGTTGAAGGCGGAGAAGCCTTTTACAGACAATTACAGCTCACAGACTTAGAAGAGAAAAGAATAATTGATATCTAACTCTAAACATTCTAAGTCTATTTATAGCATAAGAGAATATATCTGGATCGTTGATCGTAGATAAATTTTCTCCTGGCCGTTGATCCGTTGATACGATCCTAACTGTTGATCGGAGATAGACTTTGATCGTAGCTGTTGATTAAATAAGGATAAACTTTATCTTTAATAAAAGATAAAGAGATTTATCCTTAATAAAACTAAGTATTTATCTTTTATATAATAAAAGATAAATCTTATTTTTTTCTTTTTTTTTTTTTTTTGCAACCGCCACGTCCAAAAAGTCCAAGTCTTCTTTGCTGGTCAAAGTCAATGGTCAAAGTCAATAGTTTGACTTTTATTGACTTTTTATATAATCTTCAGTTGGGGCCATAATGGTACGATACTTTCTACCTCACCTTGCTTCAGATATTCTGAAGGGAGAAACTGCACCTATTTGCATAAAAAATGGAAATCAAAATGGTAAAGTTTGTAATCAGATGTATGGACAAAATTATGTTGTGCTCCTGTCAAGTAGAAGACAATACTGAAAGCATTTTAAATAACAATCAAAAGTGCCCTCAGCTAGAAAAAAGGACAGTAAAAGACCAAGTAAATTAACAAAATAGGAAAACACCAAATACATAGACTAGCCTTTTCAGACAAAATAATGTTACTCTTTGCATAATGCTGCCAAATGCTGCAAACGCAAGAGTACGGGGTTTTTTTTTTGGAAAAATCATACTAGGATTAAAATGACATTTCGGGCAAATTAGTTAATACATTTCCTGAATTACAGGATTTACCATCTTTCAATTTTACTAATTTTATTCATAAATTTAACTATTGAAACAATTCTATCCTTGAGTCAAATCTTTATTATCTTCAATTCACACTGATGTGATGGACTAAGTTGTTATGTAGGACGTCAAATTATTCAAGAAAATTTAACAAAAATGAAATCCAGTAGAGGGGTGGTCTCAATGATATGATAGATGTCATTCAACTTTATCAACAAGCCATATTATATATCAACTAAGCTTACCACATCAACATTCAATAAGCCGTCTGATAATCAACTCTGCGTACCACAAAAACATGTTAACTTCAAGTCGACAATTCTTTCTCAGTGACCAACCACGTGAAAGACTAATTTTTCATTTCCACCTTTACTTGAGGCTCTAATGCAATTGGAGGCCAACTTTTGTCATAGTCTCGGAGTGCAATTAAGCATGGTAAGTTGGTTGTTGAATTTTAGGGAGGCCGAGGCAATGCTCTCCCTCGTTGTAACCTACTGTAGCTTCTTGATTTACTTCTCACAGATGGTCGTGAGATCGATTGTATAAAGTCATTGGGATAACGAATTCTACCTTTTGTTGAAGAAAGAGATGCACACTTCGCTGAGGAACATAATAAGACATTTATTGTCTATGTTTCCAAGAATGACGAAGAACCAAACATACGGGGCATTCTGATGACAATGATAATAATATCCTCAAATTGATATAAAATGTGATAATGTTCATGCCAAGCACTTTTCATCGTTGATTCCACAATGAGATGAAGAGAAGTAAATCAGATAACAGACTTAGTTGAGTTAGTCAATGGTCATTCTAGTCACGATTGTTTGATTAAGTTTAACAATCAGTGATTAAATCTATCAAGTTGTTAGGAGCAATGAAAATTTCATTTCACATAATTGTGATATGAAGGTTGATTTTGACAAACTTTAGAGGAAATAAATTATATAATTAATTAATTTCATTTGATTGATGAAGATCGAGGCTAAATTAATTTTTTCAGTTTATATGTGTGATAAGTAAATGCAGGTCATATTACGTTTGATATGTATTATATATTTCTAGTAGAAGACAATAATATGACATTTTGTTTATAAAAAAAGATACAAAATAATTTATATATTACCATTAATATGACAGAATACTCTCTAATCAATTTTATATTAGATAAAATTAAAGAAAGATATATAACTTAATATATCAATAATAACATTATAAAATACTCCCTTACAAATTTTATCTTTTTCAATATAATCATACACTTGAATTAAGACAATTGTAAAAGGCTAATGCCTCCGGGCTTAGCAATATGAGGCCCGGCCCATATGAACGAGAATCGCATAATACGGTAATCTCACGAACCGCCGCCTATCTATAAAATCATGCTTCGGGAGCAACTAGCCTTCCATATCTCGATTCTCCATGGCGGGCCTCGTGTCATTGCTGCGCTCGATTCCTCTTTCCCCTCTCTCGTCTCGGGCTCTCTCCCTCTCCGGCGCTTCTCCTTTGCTCCGCCTCCGCCCCCTCGTTGCGGCCGTCCGCGTAGGCTTCTCGCTCCGCCGTAATCCGGTGAGATCCGGGCTCCGGTGCTTCTCTACTCGGCCCACGACATCATCCTTGAATGATCCGTCGCCGAACTGGAGCAATCGACCTCCTAAGGCGACTATATTCCTCAACGGCGACCGTGATTTTGAGCACTGGCTCGTCGTCGTGGAGTCACCCGATCCCTCCGATCCCTCCCTCACGCGTGATGAGATTATTGATGGCATGGTCCTCGAGGAGCCATCCGATCATGAGATTATTGATATTGATAGCTATATCAAGTCCCTCGGCGAGGAACTTGGCAGGTTAGTATTGCTTTCTCTGGCCGTACCGCAAAGCTATCTTTGATAATCACTCCAGTGTATTTGCCGAGGAGATTATTTTTGATGATCTTGACTTTTGTTTGAGTCGCTTTCTCTTTATTTTATGCTACGTTCTCAAGATAAACTATCACTTCTTCATGTTTATTTTATTTTCTGTAGACGGGAAATGAAAAAAATAGTTATTTTCTTTTCCCTCTTAAATTACTCTCTCTCTCTCTCGTCCTAATCCCTCTTCCAATTAAACACCTTATTCCAATTAAACACCTCATTACTGCGGGATAGTGCTGGAGTTATTTGTCAGTTTGAAGTTAGAATTTTTAGGTTAGTTGATAATATATTTGAAGTTGTTGGCATTGGATCAAAGCTAAAATTAGCAGCTGCAAGATGCTTTTATTCTTTAGAGTTACATCTTAGTGATTTTTTGATACAATGAAAATTATATCAGTTGCTAGCCTTAATGTTTTCTTGTGATCTTTGACATGTATGCATTAATTTACTATTTTCTCTATCATGCTGTTTTAGAGGACTCTTTCTGATGATATGTTAGATTTTTTGGTGTCCATTTTTACTGTAATCAGCCGTGCTCTACTTTTTGTCACTTTTTTAAATTGTCTCCTGTGTTTCTTTAAATATTCTCTTAGCACTCTACTAACTGGTCTGGTGTTACAGTGAAGAGGAAGCAAGAATATCAATAAACTCAGTTTCTACCAAGCATTATTTTACTTTTGATTGTAAGGTTTCTAAAAAAATCTCATATAAGATCAAGCGTACGTCTATTTACCTTCATTATGATAATTTTTGGCAATATACCTGCCACACAATTATAAATCATACTTATTTGTGTACTCTAAATTCAGCTTTGCCAAAAGATCGTTGGGTTCTTCCTGATTCATACTTGGATGTAAAGAACAAAGATTATGGAGGTGAGGGCAATGCCTTTCTCTTTCACAACTTCCCTTGCAAATGATAATGTCTATATTTGTTATACTATGCTGTTCTTTACAAAGTGACCATTTCCAGTTTAAAATTTATGATTCAATGTGTTAATGCTGTAGATATTGTTGATTGTAGAGAAATGATATGCAGTATGAAAAAATGCAGTATAAAACCAACATGACACTCATGCATGGCGGTGGGTCCCATTGCATGGATGTGGGACCCACTGCATGCAGTGTGTTATGTTTGTTTCATACTGTATTTGTTTCATGCTGCATTTTTTCATGCTGCATATCATTGCTCTTGATTGTATTCTTGGGTTTGTGTAAAGTAAGTTGACAGGGCACTAGTGAAGGAAAAAATCTACAGTATAATTTATGTAGTTAATAGGGAAGCCATTATTATCTTTCACATAACATGGCATAGCCAACACGCAATAGGGAGGCCAAGGTAGGTACTCTGTCACACTAGGCCAAGTTGACATTGTGGTCGTGATGTTTCTTGGTAATTTTTGCTTTACATAAAATTTAGTCTACAAGGTAGAAATGAAGGAGAAAGACTATAGTACTACAATTTACTTTTAAGTTGTGGTTTGTTATTACTCATTTTGGAGCTTGGTATTTTACAAGGATTATTACTACTACAAATTTGATGTGTAGATTGCTTTTCAGAATAACAGTATGCATATTCTGTAGTGGTTTGTTCTTACTCATTTTGTAGCTTGGTATTTTAAATGGATTATTACTGCTACAAATTAGATGTTTAGGTTGCCTTGCAGAATAACAACATGCATATTCTGCCCTTGACTTCACTACAAATTTGATCTTTTGCAGGAGAACCGTTCATTGATGGAAAAGCTGTTCCTTATGATCCACAACAGAATTTCCAAAACAGAGAGGCTCCTCCAGTTCAAAATCAAGATTTTCCTTCACAGAATACTACACAACATACTTCCCAAGCTACACCGCCTGTGAGAGATGGTGCCACTCCAAACTTCCAAAATCAACCGCCACCCAATTACCAAAATCAAATGTCACCTAATACAACTGCCATACCGAACTACCAAAATCAAACACCACCTAATTCAACTGCCGTGCCTAACCAACATGGTGGCTATATCCCTAACTATCAAGGAGGTTCTCGAGGATATCAGGGAGGGCCGGGGGGTCCTGGCTACCAGGGTGACCAAGGATATCAAAGTGGCTTTCCTAGGAGCAATATACCTGGTGGTGGCTTTGGTAGTAATGGAAGCAGCCCTGATTATCCAGGAGACAATGTTACTGGAAGTAGCCCTGGCTATCCAAGAGGTAACCCTGCCTATCAAGTTAATCCTGGTGGTTATCAAGGAGGCAGTTTTGCTACGCCTCCCATTTATCAAGGAGGCAGTTCTGCTCGACCAGGGTCGCACACTGGTTATCAAGGAGGCAGCCCTAGTGACTATCAAGGAGGTGGTCCCCCGCCCACTGCTTATCCTGGTGGCTACCAGGGAGGTGCCCCTGCATATCAAGGAGGTAGCCCTGTTGGCCGTCAGGTCTTTAATCAGCCTTTTCAAGGGCAAGGTGTTACTTCAGGCTATCCACCTCCTAATTCTAGATATCAAGGAGGTAGCCAAAATAATCAACAAGGCGGAGAGGGTTATCAAGGAGGGTCTCCTGTTTATCCAGGAAGAGACTTGCCTGGTAGAGACCAGTAGATGAGACATTACTATTTATTATGGTTTATCCAGGAGGGCCTAAGCTTCTTACTTTTATTATATTTTCTTTGTGTATTTCTATAATTTGGACTTTTTTTATTTGCTTTCACTGCCTTTAATATTTGAAACTGTGAACTGCTAATGCTGGGGTTTTCGAGCTCTTGCTTAATGTTTTAAGTTGACGCTCCATTAGGTAACATATTTCTGTCTATTGTTTTTGGTTGCATTGTACTGATGGCAAATTAGTGGAAAAAGAATTGAGTTCCAATGCTCAGGATGGTAGTTAGTGTTCATGGTTAGAAGTTAGATAGGGCAATTTAGTAATCAAAGAAATACCTCAAAATACTGTCGTCAATGGATTGAATTTTTCTTTACATGTCCAGCATATATAGTCATAGTCAATGGCTGTTTCGGCAGTAATTTGGATTTATCAAGTGTTAGCTGATGTTAGATCAACTAGGCACAGATAAAGTTATTAAGCTCAACTAAAGTTGTTTTTGGTAAGTGTTTTAGATTAATAAATGCATGATGATGATTATACGTTATATATGATGATTATACTTTTAGGTTTTTTGTATAAATTTAAAAATGAGTAAAATGTTTAATGATTAAGCATCCAAGCTACGAGTAAAAATTTGTTTCCATCACCCAAGAGAATGAAAGAGATGAAAAGCCCATACGTGGTTCGAATAGTAAGAGGGGTTGGATGCTTTAGGTAGGGTAATCTATTTGGAAGGATTATTTTGAAGATCAAGTACGTGATTTCGTAGACAGGAAAGTGCAATGCACAATTTGATTAATCTTGAAGACAAAATGCATGATTTGGTTAATCGCCAATGAAACAACTCATTGGCACAGAGTTAGAGATGAAGAGACTGTGATAGATAAGGCTTTTATCCTTAAGTATGCACAATTTGTTTAATAAATGCTCATTTGAGAAAATAGTATACGTGTCAAAAATCACAAGGAAACATTTCAAGGCTAGCAACTGATATAATTTTCATTGTATCAAAAATTCACTAAGATGTAACTCTAAAAAATAACATTGATCCAATGCCAACAACTTCAAATATATTATCAACCAACCTAAAAATTCTAATTTCATCTGACAAATAACTCCAGCACTATTCCACATTAATAAAGTGTTTAATTGCCACATTAATGAAGTGTTTAATTGGAAGAGAGCTTAGGACAAGAGAAAGTAATTTAAGAGGGAAAAAAATAAATAATGTTTTTTTTTCATTTCCCTATCTAAATAAAATAATATAAACATGATAGTTTGCATCTACGAGAACCCAGCATAAAATAAAATAACAAAGAGACTCAAACAAAAGCTAAGATCATCAAAAATAATCTCCTCGACACTAAGTAAATACACTGGAGTGATAATCAAAAATAGCTTCACCGAGTCAACTGAGAAAGAAAAACTAACCTGTCAAAGACCTCGGCGAGGGTCTTGATATAATTATCAATAATCTCGTCATGGATGAGAGAGGGATGTTCCATCACAATGAGCCAGTGCTAAAAGTCGCAGCCGTAGAGGAGTATAATCTCCTTAGGGGTCGGTTGCTCCATTCGGCGACAGATCATTTAAGGAGAGACTCCGCAGACGGTGCGCCGCAATGCAAGAAGGAAGGCTCGGCCGGCCATGGAAGCGAGGCGGGAAATCCTAGAGACTAAGTGCGAAATGGATGAAGACTCTACCGGAGGTTTAGAATTTATAGTGAGATAGACGGCGGTTCGCGAGAATCGAAGGTTCGACCGGGAATGAATCGTTTCATGGATTCATTGGGCTACATCACTACACATAATATCCCAATTATATCAAACAACCTTTTCATTGCTCTCGAGATGAACACTGACTTCATGAAAATTGTGCGCATGTTCTGTTAGGTGGAAGGGTTGGGGAAGATGAACTTGTTAAGCCTTTTTTTCTCCGCATTCCAAGTTAGGTTCAGTAAATATGAAGTTTATCTTGTTCACTATATTGTATTTTCTTGTCATAGCTCGCCAATTATTTGAAACATGTTGGTGTGCGAAAAGGAGATGCAGTTATTATTTACCTGCGAGACCTGCTTTTCCCCCCTCCCATCTGACAGCCCCCCTCCCTCCCACCTCCTCTCTCTCCCTTTTAAATTACACTTTTATCCTTTCCTTTTTATTTATTTATTTTTTATTCTTTTTAAATTTTTAAAAAATTAATTAAAAAAATAAAAACTAAATAAAATTTAAAATTTAAAAACAAAATTAATTTAAAAATAAAACTAAATAAAAATTAAATAAAATTAAAAAAATATATAAGTATTAATGAAAAAATAATAAACAAAATTATTTTTAAAAATAAAATTTAATTATATATATATAGAGCTGTCAAATATATATGGCGGGGCGGGCTAACCCATGGCGGGTCCATCATATGGCGGGGCGGGGCGGGCTAACCCATGGCGGGTCCATCATATGGCGGGGCGGGGCGAGCTAACCCACCAATTTAGCGGATTGAGAAATCTCCAACCCAACCCAACTCAAGGTGGGCCGCGGGTTAGGCGGACCAACACGCGGGCCTGTTAAAAAATAAAAAAATATTAAAAATTTTAAGTTTGAAGTATAATTTAAATTGATTAAGTTGAAAGTTTTAAGTTTAAATTGTATTTAAATAGATGAAACCCACTAATTCATTAAGTTTTATAATTTAATTTTAAAATTTAAAATAAATAAATAAACTTTCTCGATCCGCGAGCCAACCCAAGCCCACCGCGGGCCAACCCACGCGGGTCGCAGGCCTAGGCGGGTCAATCCACCTCAACCCATCTTAAAATGGATTGATAAAATTTCAACCCAATCCACCTAAATTTCTTGGCGGGACGGATCAACCCGGCGGGCCTAACCCAACTTGACGGCTATATATATATAAGTATTAATGAAAAAATAATAAATAAAATTAATTTTAAAAATAAAACTAAATAAAAATTATATATATATAAGTATTAATGAAAAAATAATAAATAAAATTAATTTAAAAAATAAAAATTATATATATATATATATTTATATAAAAGTAAAATAAAACAAAAAAAAACAAAAAAAAGGGTAAAACTGGCATTTGAGTGGGAGAGAGAGAAGAGAGGATGGAGGGTGCGATGTCAGAGGAGGGGGGAAAAGCAATTTACTTTACCTGCCTATGCTGACGGAGTTGCCAATTGCAATGTTAGCATGTGCTCGTATATGTGCAGTCCACTCAGTAAGTTGATGAAATCTTCTCCCAAATTTGCAGTTTAGATTGGTTTTAAGAAATAAAAAATATTGGTTACAAGCTCCATTCAGGTGGTATTTGCGGGCTTCTCTTCTGAATCACTGTCACATAGAATTATTGACTGCAAACCTAAAGCAATAATAACCTGCAATGCTGTGAGGAGAGGTTCGAAACCTATTCATCTCAAAGAGATAGTTGACAGCGCCCTCAGAGAATCTGTCAAAAAGGGAGTTACAGTCGGTATGTTATTTATTGGATTAATCTTCTGAACATGGTATGGAGCACCACATACCTATTAAGATGTGCTGTTCAACTTCATACTTTCAACTGCTTTTCCCATCCTCAATGACATGGATTGCATTTTGAGATGATTTTATTAAATTTATCTCAGCTTTTCATGATAACTAAGTTGTTTTTGGGTTATGATGTGCATGACTGAGTGTTTTGTGTTTGAGTCACCTGACTAGTTTATGTCAACAAATGAGAAAGATGTAACAAGTCATTCTTAAATGTTGTTTTTAGTATAATGACATTCCCAAGGCAATATGATGCATTTTTGACCTATAATTTTTTGTTGTTTTGTCAGTATTTTCTCTCAAGACAGACTCTTATCTTTGTTCCTTCATTGATAGAATCTTATTCTGCTCCTTTGTCACTTTTTATTGGAACAGACCTGTGTTTGACTTTTGAAAACCAATCAGCCATGAAGAGAGAAGATACCAAATGGCAGGATGGGAGAGATGTCTTGTGGCAGGTCTGGGGACTAGACTGCTCATTATTGACATATTGCAGTTATAACTCTTGGGTTATTTTGTTCTGACGTCAATTGTTGAGGATTTGAACTTAGTTACCAAATATTTTCTTAGTCGCATATTTCTGGTTAGCAAGTAGCACGAGAGACTTCAGCATTTTGTGTTTGCATTGTGAATTCAGGATGTTGTCCCTCTATTTCCAACAAAGTGTGATGTGGAATGGGTTGATGCAGAAGACCCACTATTTCTCCTATACACTAGTGGTAGCACTGGGAAAATAAAGGTTACAAATTTAGTATTTATGGGATTTCGTCATTCTTTTGTACTAAGTACTGGATGCTTATGCTATAACATATAGGGTGTTTTACATACAAATGGGGGATATATGGTATATACAGCAACAACATTCAAGTATGCATTTGACTACAAACCTTTAGATGTATACTGGTATGCTTACCTCTTTCTCTTTATGGGCTACTCCAGAGTATTTTTTGTTGAAATTAGTTTTCACCAAACATATCTGTTCTGCATATGGATTAAGTATTTCCTATCTTTTGAATTAGGTGCACTGCTGATTGTGGCTGGATAACAGGGCACAGTTATGTTACTTATGGCCCACTTTTGAATTCAACAACCATTGTAGTGTTCGAGGGAGTAAATAGTGTCTTTTCTCCTTTTATTTTTACATAAATTTTTACCTATTGTTGTCTTTATAGTAATTGGCAATGTATACAGTAGTTATCTAAGTCCAATTATGAAGTGACTTTCATTCATCTTAGCTAAGATGTGTGATTCCATAGTCTTTTTGGAATCACATAAACAAAATTGTTCATCTTGCTAATTCCATGCGAACAATTCATTTAGGCTCCAAATTATCCTGACGCTGGACGCTGTTGGAATATTGTTGATAAATACAAAGTGACAATATTTTACACAACCACAACCCTAGTGCGCTGCTTAATGCGTGAAGGTGATGAGGTAAGAATCTTGTTGTAATTTCATTTATGATTTATTAAGAATCTTGTGTAATTTCATTTATGATTTATCATTAGTTTACTTCAAGCAAAATGTTTCCTTTTTCTTTGATACTTCTTAGTTGTAGTAGATACTGGTATATGTAATGCATATTTTCACATCTTGTGTTAGAAGTAAACATGTGTCTGTAATCTGACATATCAAATGGGCTTCTCTCTTATCATATGCATCTCAAAATTTATTTTGTAGAAGCTAAATTTTCTGTCACTAGTTTTTTTTCTTGTTCGGTCCTCTCAGGATGTACCACTCTTTTAATTCACCAAGCAGATGTTCACTTCTTGTGTCTGTCCTTCATCTATGTAATAAAATGGGTTGTTTGGTTGTCGATTTTACAATGGACGAGAAAATATTCCATAATAGCCTGTCAAATAACATTTTATGACTGATTCTGACTACCAAGAAACTAAGAGACTCAAGGCAGTATGTTTATCCTGTCACATGTAACAACAGAACCTATTCCAGCAAAATGAGAGAAAGAACTCCCCGAATGCCATTATTGTCTTGTTAAAGGCAGTATGTTTATCTTGTGTCTGTCCTTCGCTGTTTGCAGTATGTCACTCGCTATCAACGGAAATCTCTCCATGTTCTTGGTAGTGTGGGCGAGCCAATTAATCCTAGTGCATGGAGGTTCACCTCGACCCTTCAACTAGCTATCTTGTTCTAACTTTTTTCACTATAACAGCTTCCTTAATATATCTTATATACATATCTTAGGTGGTTTTACAATGTTGTTGGGGATTCAAGATGCCCTATATCGGATACCTGGTGGCAAACAGAAACTGGTGGCTTCATGGTGGCCAAGTGGGCTCTGTTCCATCCATGGTTTTCTACAGTTTTAAGTGCATCACTTATTAAATGTAATTCTCTGTTAATCTGAGCTGTATCTTTAAATCCTATAATTTGATTACAGATTACGCCTTTACCTGGTGCATGGCCTCAGAAGCCTGGCTCCGCAACTTTTCCTTTCTTTGGAGTTCAGGTATGTATTAATCAGACTTATTTACATGGAAATAGTCTTTAAGCCTTGTTTAATAATACTGTTTGAGAAAGTACCGCAGCCAGTTATAGTTGATGAGAAAGGGAACGAGATAGAAGGTGAATGCAGCGGGTATCTTTGCATCAAAAACTCGTGGCCTGGTGCATTCCGGACACTTTATGGTGATCATGAAAGATATGAAACCACATATTTTAAACCTTTTGCTGGTTATTATTTTACCGGGGATGGATGTAGCAGGTATTTTCCCCCCCCCCCTAAGACTTTCTATTGCATATGGGCGTTCTGGTTCTGAATTTAATTATGGAATGATTTGCCAATTTTATTTGATTAGCTAGAAGTGTTAGATATTAAGAAGTCGTACAATATACTTTCTCTCTTTTTTATGTACCAACATCGTGCTGGATACCATCGCACTTGAGAATTTAAATATTATAGCTCATGTAAATTTTCTCACAAAGTTCTTATTGTGAAAATAACATGGTTCTCATCAGTATTAACAGTATCTTGATTTGTTAGGGACAAAGATGGTTACATTTGGCTCACTGGAAGAGTTGATGATGTCATCAATGTGAGGTACTCTAAATAAATGGATGCAAGCATATTATTACTTTTTGGATAGATATTGTCAAGCACAGAGTTTGTCAAGCATTTGTTTGTTATTTTATCTTATGGGGTTGACGGGTTAGAGAACTTAATTTCTTCTTTGCAGGGGACATCGTATTGGCACTGCTGAGGTAGAATCTGGCTTGGTTTCTCATCCCCAATGCGCAGAGGCTGCTGTAGTTGGAGTTGACCATGAGGTATAAGAACACCATACTAGTTGTCTACAGGCTATACCACTCCCAGCAATAAGAACTTCATTTGTAGAAAATCTGATTGCCATAATTTTTCCTGTTCTCAGATCAAAGGTCTGGGAATTTATGCATTTGTGACTCTAGCGGAGGGTGTTCCTTACAGTGAAGAACTTAGGAAAAATTTAATTTTGGTGGTCAGAAATCAGGTGTGGTTTTCTTTAAAAAGTTTTCTTATCATACCTGGTTACACAATCAATTGTAAATAATTCGACTTATAGAAATCTTCTTCGTTATTTTTGGATATGTTTTCCAGTTTGACGCCTTGTGCCCTATAATTAGCTTCAATTTCTGGCTACATGTTCACTACATCGATAGTGATGTGACATTTTTATTTCATGAAAGTTGAAACAAAACGTCTCTAACCTTAACTATGCATGAAGGTTTTGCATATCAATGCTATGTAAACTGATTCGGCAAACCGATCATAGTTTTGTATCACAAACTGAAAGCTAACTGCATTAAAAATTCAAATGGCCAACTAGAGTTTGATTACCTGATGATCATCAACATTTAAGTATTTCCGAACAAGGAAGACATTACTTTATTTCCTGGTTATGCTCACAACATGGATTAATGTTACCTTGGCCAAACAGTGTCAATTTTGTATAGCTAATAGTGCACTAATTTTTCAGATTGGTGCATTTGCTGCTCCTGACAAAATCCACTGGGCGCCTGAACTACCAAAGACAAGGAGTGGAAAGATCATGTGGAGAATCTTACGAAAAATTGCATCTAGGCAGTTAAATGAGCTTGGCGATACCAGTACGCTCGCTGACCCAAGTGTTGTGGACCAGCTAATCTCACTCAGTGATTGCTAGTGAAGGAAAGGTGGTTGTAGCAACAGAACAGTCAGAAATCAGAATAACTTAATGCATATTTCTTGTGCTCTTTTAGGGAACTTTAACATGGTAAAGAAATATATGAGGCATTGTGTCTGGTTTATTGTAATTGTTCTGGATGATGCTACTTCAATTATGTTCTTCCATTTGAAATTGTTACAAGAACAAATAAAAGACCTTGACTTTCACCCTGTTTTAGTAAAAGTATAAACATCAATCTATCTATTCATATACATTGAGGTCCTGTTTTATAAATATATATATTGCAGCCATTTGAAGTTGTTTCTTTTAGTGCTGCTCGGTTCTAGATTGAGGAAGTTGGTTAGTGAAGATTGAACAGGAAAGAGCTTGGCTGAGTTTTACAGACAGATCATCCAAGATGGGCTACTAAAATGGGGATAACTTCAATACATAGATGATAGAGAGAAGTCCTAATTGTGAATGAACAAATTCAAACACGAAATTCAAAAGGATCTTTCTAATACTCGAGGAATAAGAGGCCAGACGAATTATCATGAAAGATTTCATGTTTTTAGCAGTCAAATTATAGCAAGAGTTTCTAGTTTTTAGGACAATTACATTTCCTTGGGAAAATTGCAATTTTCAGTTTGGAAGGAAAGGAAGGCTCAAGCCAGACAAATAAAAGCAATTGTTTCACAACTCCATTAGTAAGAATTGGAATCTGAAAAACTTCAGTAAAAGGTCCATTTTATAAGGAGGATTATGCCAAACAAACTCCCAACTTTGAGTTTTTCTCTAAGTTGCGTTCTGTTTCATTTTAATTCTCTTCGCCAGGCATCAAGGTTTGTTACAGAGCAATCTTGACCTCTTTTGATAGGGTTCAGATGGAGTTGCAGTGGAAAGGCCCCTCCCGTGACTTTCTACCCATTTTTTATGCTTAATAGTTGGTTGGTTTATGGAAGGGAAGCTACAAAGAAGCTCGACCTTAGTCAGCAAACATTACTATAGATCAGATGTACTAGCAGCGCATCAAAGATGCAGTCATTGATTCTTCTGATAGGCCACAATTACTGCGAGCAAACATATTAATGGCGAGGAGATGAGATGTCATAATTGGGATTTAAAATATGACAACCTTTGCACCTTGAATTTTTATCTCTTTCATATTTCCAAATAAGGAAAAAATCAAATCAAATAAGGGGTGTTAAGCTTTTTATCATTTTGACGTCAAGCTATTTTTCCGTAGAACCTCCCTTACAGTATTGTCATCACATTAGAGTTACCACCAAGTTCGATATGGATTAGTGTGGTTCTTCTATGCCTAAGACACTAGATTATTGAACCAGACCATGAATGAAGAAAGGCATGAGAGAAAAACATATTGAATAGTGATTGTGAGGCCCCAATTCTTGACTAGAAGGGACACCAAAGGCCTCTGCTCTTCTATCCCTTGGATATATAGAGAGGGTGGGCAAAGTTTTTGGTTTTTCATGTTGTCAAACAATTGAACAATGAAAATAGATAGCGAGTGTCTAATAGAATTGATCAAGTCTTGTAGGAACAAGGTTCGAATCTCTCAATCTGTTAGGATGCCTCAGCTGCATCATTGCACTTCCACTTGACACCTATCGTAATGATAAACGGCTCATCTCGCTGTGACCTTATTTTGGATTCTCAATACTTTTGTTGCTCCATCCCCAAGGACAGAGAACCCATCGCTGTCTCGATTGTGCTACCGGGGACTTTGGGAAAGTCGGAATACAAGTGCACTCATCTTGAGGTGGGCTTGCTACTTAGATGCTTTCAACAGCTATCTGCTCTGCACTTGGCTACCCAACGTTTACCATGGGCACGATAACTGATATGATACACCAGAGGTGCGTCTAATCTTGGGGAAGATTAGATCATGTAAAATCCAACAGCAAAGGGTATAAAGAATGTATATGATTCAAAAAAATAAATAAAAGTATGAACCATTCTGAATACTGAAGACATTTTGTTATGGAACTAACACTAAAGATTGTGTTGAGTTCAAGCCAATCTTTATTAATTATGTAACAATGCAGCTAAAAAGCCAATTTTGGCATGTCTATGCAATCAGAATAATGTGATTATATGCTCAAAATAAATAGTTCTCTTACAAAGATATTGGTTAGTCCCAATATTTGTCCAAGCTCAAAAACCAACAAGACAGGAATTAAAAAAAGACAGGAGTTACCTTGATAAGCCCGGGAGAACAAGTGCCTAGCCAGAACCTTCATTTCTGTTCCTTGCCCCCACTTCCATCATCATTACCGCTTTTAGCTCCTTCGTCCGAGGCCCCTTGGTCCGGTACAGTATCAGTAACGAGTGCCAAAGGCCGGTGCACAATTACCTCGTCGACTAGCCCGAATTCCTTGGCCTCATCAGGGGTCATGAACATGTCACGTTCCATGCACTGCTCGATCCGTTGAATAGGCTGCCCCGTGTGGCGGCTGTAGATCTCGTTGAGGCGCTCACGAACTTTGAGAATCTCCTTGGCTTGGATGGCAAAGTCAGTGGCCTGGACCTCGCCAGAGATCCCACCAGATGGCTGGTGGATCATGACACGGGAATGGGGGAGGGCGCGCCGCTCGCCAGGGGCGCCAGCCGCAAGGAGTAGCGAGCCCATGGAGGCGGCCTGGCCGAGGCAGAGGGTGGAGACTGGGGAGCGGATGTACTGCATGGTGTCGTAGATCGCGAGGCCGGCAGTGACAACGCCACCTGGGGAGTTAATGTAGAGATGGACGGGTTTGGAGGGGTTTTCGGACTCGAGGAAAAGAAGCTGGGCGACGATAACAGAAGCCGTGTCGTCGGAGATAGCGCCGTTGATGCACACAATACGCTCCTTGAGGAGGCGAGAGAAGATGTCATAAGCGCGCTCGCCTCTGGAGGTTTGATCGATCACCATGGGGATGAGGCTGTGGGAGCGGCAACCAGCACCGGCGCGCCGTGCGGCCGGATCCGGCGCGCCGTGCGGCCGGGAGAATGGATCCGGAGAGGGCCAGGCGGCGCCACAACATAGCGCAGTTCAGGTTAGCGCAGTTCAGGTTAGGGTTTTGCAGAGAGAAGAAATTTAGGGCGGAAGAAGGCTTTTTATTGGGAGCAGAGGGTGACGAAATCTAGGGCTTTTTATTTCATAAAGTTTTGCATTTTATTATTAATTACTAAAAATACATATATATTTTTAAAAAAACTTTCTTTAAGATTTTTCAGAAAGATTACAATTTATAAATTTATCATGAAATCTTAAAAATATACTATTTATACCAATATCTATAAATCTATCAAAATATTTATTATAAATAAACATAATAAAGTGGAATAAGTCCTGTAGTAAAAAATAAAATATATTGTTCCAATGATTTCACATGGTTGATTATAAATAAAAAATAAAATTTACCATCTCAACAGTTCTAAATGATCAATTATATGATTATATGTCAAGAAGTAAATCAGAAATGACAATAGGATTGAGTAAAAATTCAATTAAGTTGAATAAATCGATCGAATTTAAAAATTTAATTTAATTATTTTAAAATTTTGATTATTTTTTTAGAAAATCGATTAATTCGATTCGATTTTGATTTTAAAATTTCTTATTTGATTAAATTAAATTAATTAAAATAAAAAAAATAATTTATAAATTTGTAAGTAAATATATTTATAAATCTCTAACTAATTGATAAATATTTTATAATATTAAAATTTTTTGATTAATTTGATTAATTCAATCAAAAATTAGATTAATTAATATTTTATTGATTCGATTTTTATTTAAAAATTTGATCTGATTCAGTTTGATTCACGTTAGAATTGTATGAAATCTAGGGCGCAAGAAGGGGAGCAGGGGTGACAAAATCTAGGGCTTTTTATTTCATAAAGTTTTACATTTTATTATTAATTACTAAAAATATATATTTATTTAAAAAACTTTCTTTAAGATTTTTCAGAAAGATTAAAATTTATAAATTTATCATGAAATCTTAAAAATATTACATCAGATTTATACGATATCTTTAAATCTATCAAAATTAAGTATTTATTATAAATAAACATAATAAAGTGGAATAAGTCATTCGTTGTAGTAAAAAATAGAATACGTCGTTCCAACACTTTCACAAGATCGATCCCAAGTAAAAAGCAAAATATGTCGTCCCAACGGCTTCACATGGTCAATCCTACGATCATATGTGAAGATATAAATTGAAAAACTACAATTGGTAATAGGGATGAGCAAAAATTCAATTAAGTTGAATAAATCGATCGAACTGACCGAATTTAAAAATTTGATTTGATTATTTTAAAATTTAGATTATTATTTTTAAAAAATCAATTAATTCGGTTCGATTTTAATTTTAAAATTTCTTATTTAGTTAAATCGAATTAATCAAAATAAAAAAAATAATTTATAAATTTATAAGTAAGTAAACTTATAAATCTCTAACTAATTGATAAATATTTTATAATATTAAAAATTTTTAATTATTTTGGTCAAAAATTAAATTAATTGATATTTTATCGGTTTGATTTTTATTTAAAAATTTAATCGGTTCGGTTAGTTCAAAAAAAATTTAGTTCAGTTCGATTTCGATTAATTCGGTTCGATTTTAACCGAATACTTTGTCCTAGTTGCCATTACGAGAGAGGACATTATTTTGGCTTTGCCAAGATTCGATCTGTGCCCACTGCAATAAATCTACTCATAAAACCAACTCAACCACAACTCCGGGGACCAATAAGTCATTCGCAACTCTAAGGATGATGGTTAAAGTTATTATTTGACAAATTATTTTACCATCAATTTATATACTAAATTACCATATCTAAGTAAGTAAATATGAAAATTTTCAAAATTTAAAAATAGATATTTATTTAGATATAGTAATAGTGTATAAATCTATAGTGTTTTAATATAAGACTTGTACATTTAGTATTTTAGACATTCCAAGTGAGATTGTAAACTCATTGCCTCTTAAGAAGAAGTAGTCGAGTAGAGACTTTCTAAGGTGACGCGTCATACACCAAACACATTATAGGTTATGGAATAGAACTAAAATTTCTAAACCATATTGTTCTCATTTATTTTATTATTTCTTTTTTGTATCTATATTTTACATGAACAATCGAATACACACAAGTACTTCATGCAAATTAAATATTGAATTTGCTTTTGTATCTGCTAATCTTAGGTATCAATGATTCACCCCTTTCCCCTCTAGACAAAATGAACCAGAACTAAATTAAATTTATCATAAATGAGCATTGATCCTCCCCAAAAACAACATCAAGTAAATAAATGTAACTGCAAAAGCGTGTTGGATGTATACAAGTGGAATATGATGCAAGAAATTATAGTGATGAAAGATTTTCAAAGAATACGAGATTCTATATCTGGGAGACTATCCGTTCCCCATGGCAGTTATTTGAAACTCTTTACAAATACAAACACCATCGAGGTGTCCACGAAAAATAAAGGAAACTAAAATTACAGGACTTAACATGGCATTTGTTACATCATCTGACAAATTTAAAAATCATCTCAAAATCCATTAGAGTTCCCTTCATACCGATGCATTATTCTCTTTACTGTTACGTGATGTTGAATCTTTGGCATCCAGTTCTGGAGTAGCAATACCACTCAGAATATGGAACGCTTTATCGCCACTTGAGCTAAACTAATCTTGTGGAGTTTTGAAAAATCCCAATCAGTTGGTTCAAATCTGCAACCAGTCAGATATACCTTCTGGAAATACAAGCCCCCTTTGGCAAAATCTTAGCACTAAATATCCAGTCTACAAAATCTGATTACAGATGTACCATCTGTTGAATGTCAGAATGGACCTGGCTATAATCCTCCAATTTACACTTCCCGTTTCACAGGCCACAAAAGGGCAAAAAGAATCGAAGTTTTTTGCAGTCAATTATGTAGGATTTGGAAAATTACGATGCCTGTCAGCAAAATCTCTAACGATGCGCTTGAGAGTTCTCCCCCCTTTACCCAGCATGTGGCCATGATCACTTCTGCCAGTTTTACTGGTCTTGCTCTCAATATAATCTGAGGCTGCACTAGACAGGGCCTTCAGCCATAATGGTACAATACTTTCTACCTCACCTTGCTTCAGATATTCTGAAGGGAGAAACTGCACCTATTTGCATGAAAAATGGAAATCAAAATGGTAAAGTTTGTAATCAGATGTATGGACAAAATGATGCTGTGCTCCTATCAAGTAGAAGACAATACTGAAAGCATTTTAAATAACAATCAAAAGAGCCCTAAGCTAGAAAAAAGGACAGTAAAAGACCAGGCAAATTAACAGAATAGGAAAACACCAAATACATAGACTAGCCTTTTCAGACAACATAATGTTACTCTTTGCATAATGCTGCCAAATGCTGGAAACGCAATAGTACGGGTTTTTATTTTTTTGGAAAAATCATACTAGGATTAAAATGACATTTCGGACAAATTAGTTAATACATTTCTTGAATTACAGGATTTACCATCTTTCAATTTTACTAATTTTATTCATAAATTTAACTATTGAAACAATTCTATCCTTGAGTCAAATCCTTATTATCTTCAATTCACACTGATGTGATGGACTAAGTTGTTATGTAGGACGTCAAATTATTCAAGAAAATTTAACAAAAATGAAATCCAGTGGAGTGGTGGTCTCAATGATATGATAGATGTCATTCAACTTTATCAACAAGCCATATTATATATCAACTAAGCTTACCACATCAACATTCAATAAGCCGTCTGATAATCAACTCTACGTACCACAAAAACATGTTAACTTCAAGTCGACAATTCTTTCTCAGTGACCAACCACGTGAAAGACTAATTTATCATTTCCACTTTTACTTGAGGCTCTAATGCAATTGGAGGCCAACTTTTGTCATAGTCTCGGAGTGCAATTAAGCATGGTAAGTTGGTTGTTGAATTTTAGGGAGGATTGCTGCATCTTATGTGCTAGTGAGACACAATATTTTCTCTAAAGAGAGTCATCTAGCCAGCACTTTAACTAGATAACATCTAACTTTATTCTAGTTTCTTTTACCTATGCTTATAAATATTATTTTGCATTGGTTAGCTCTTCATTTTGAATATTGGGTTTAGTTTTTTCTGCTAAATTTTCCTAAATCTGTTTCTAGTAATCCATGGTATGACTCAACCTATATTATGGAAGTAGTAGTATGAATTAAAGGAGGATTAGACCATATCTCAACATCTTTTATTGAATTACAATCATTGTGTTAAAGGCAACCGCCTAGGCAGTTTCGGCAAGAGCATTTCACCTGATTGCTAGATGGTCCTTGTTAGGTAACTCTTTTAAAAGTAGGACAGAGAGACCATCTAGGGAGCCTAGGCAATCTACCTAGAAGGCACAGATGGGTCTAAGGCAAATGAAATAAAACAAAATAAAATTTATAAGTTGCTAATTCATTTGATATCAGAAAACAATCCTAGTTCTCCCCATTAGCCCACATAACTCCCCTCTTCATTTGAGACTCTCATGTGATTGCTATCTTGCTTTTTTTTTTAAACCGATGTTGGTGTCCTACACTAAATTTTGATCACCGACCTTTTTTATTCTCTACCCTAGATGAGTTCTCTCTTCACTTTGTCTCTTTTCCAAATTTTACAATTAGTTTTCTTGGTTGCAATGTCAAATTAAATTGTTGTATTCTGTATTACTTGTTCATTAAAAATTCACACATGAACATTAGTCATTCTTAATTTACCATATCTCTTTTCTATTTTGATATTATTTTAATGAGAATTGCTTAGGCCAACTGCCTAGGCACTAGGCAATAGACCCACTTACTGCTTAGAACCACCTTTTAATGCCTTGTGCGCAATCAGGTGATTCAGATTCCTTGGGTCACCTTAGCTCCATTGTAAAGGGTCTCAATGCCACCAATCGCATAGTCTGATCACATAGATGTTACGAGATCCCACTTCATCCATTCTATTTGATTGTGAGTTCCCTCAATCCAAACTGCAATTGTGTGAATGTGAAGTCTTTCCACCATGGGTTTGAGAATAGAGTGGAATCTGCTACTTGATAACTCCTTACTATTGATCAAGAACACTAGACCTAACACTACAACCGTGGTATAATCTCATTCTGACCAAAACCTACTGAGCCTGTTCAATTCTGCTAAACCATTAACCATAACTCCTACTCACACTTCTCTACATCAATAATGATTTAGAATTTCCCAGTGACAAGTTTGACATTGCATCCTCCTATTTTCTCATCTTCCCCTTCTTTCTCTTCCTACGCCAGGTTGGTCCCGTCATTGCTGAACAATGCAAACTGCATTTTTAGAAAAGCTTATGGGATATTCAAACTAGCTGTCAGAAAATTGGATTGATCCCAACCATTCAAATTCAACATATCCATTCAGATTTGTCAAATTAGTCCAGATTTATATCACTTTAGCCCAAATGCAAAAGGTCATGAAAAGATTTCTTCCAAGATAAAATTTGGATTTTTTTTTTCAAAAAAAAAAAGGTATTTTTGCCAATTTGATAGGCCTTGCTGGATGGCTACTTCAAATCTAAATACATTTAATAAATCCAGACAGATTCAATCAACTAGGATGGACATGTGAAATATGGACAAACTAATAAATTAATAGGCTAGAGCTCGACTAGATAGCTTTTCACTCCAGATCTGATAAGTCGTAACTATACCCATAGATGAGGAGCGTCAAGCATAATAAAAGTATAGATAAAGATTTCCCTAGGAGTTCAAGCTCTTGAAATAAATCTACTGGACTTAATAAAGGCAACAACTCTTCCATGATGCTACCAGATTTTGCATGTGCAATAACCTCACGTCACCAGTATGTCTGTTTGGCATTTTTTTACTAGTTATGAAGTCATCAGCCAATGGCTCAATGGTCATTAATATTCATAGCCTTATGAACCAGGCCAAATAGTAAAGATTTATGCTAGTCCAATTAACATAGGGAGCTAGGGAAAGGGGAGGACTTGCAGCCAGACCCCATGGGCTGATGAATCCCTGTCCATTAATCAGAAATTTCCAGAAACAAAGAAGTATTTTAAACTACTAACAAGCAAATGCTCAGAGATAAATGTATGTATATGGAAAGAGAAAGTGGATTACTGCTGACTGCAACCAACCACAGAGAGTCTCCCAACAAAGAACTGCTTTCCATGCACTTTTCCCGCAGAGACTGCAAAATGCTGCTAATTGCTGCAAAATTGTTGCAGACTTGTGTACCTGAAAAATGTATCAAAGTCATATAAATCCCAATAGGTTAGACATAGATTATAGTTGAAGCAAGATCGAACTATGGGCCATATCAAGCATGTTGGAGATTCAAATGCTTATCAAACTACTATTAACAGAGGGCTACAAAGGATGCAGGTTCTGTAATTCTACAGACTAAATGGCAGAAGAAATTCCTAGACATTATTTCATCTTCTACGTTTTCTTACTGCTATATTTGAATGATATGGCATTCTTGATACCAGGTCATCTAGGAGAGCAGCTATGCCTTTTATCAAAAAAAAATTGCAAAAAGTATATACAAGAAGATAGGTTAAGTAACAATTAAGGCATATGAATGAAGCAATATATTCACAAATATTCCATCTTTGAGAAGTTCAGTAGTCTAAACTCTGAACAAGAGAATCAAACACAACCTCAGCATTCCATACTTGCTTATATTAGATATCAACCACTACTTTCTCATGAACAATTTGATAGTCAAAAAACCAGCACAACAATTAGTTCCCACTGTAAAATGTAGCAATGCAGTGACTATGTATACTTACCCTAGACATTGCTGACACACCAAGAAGAGCATACACAACATTAGATACAAGACCTTCCCCATTTTGTGATAATATATGAATTACTACTGCATGTAATGATACTTCTGTCATACAAGCCAAAGATGCCAACAAAGATATGAAGCTGACCTCCAAGAAACCTGCAATAAGTTGTGCTTCAGAGAGCTGTACTATTTTCTTCAAGAGAAAAAAAGGATATGGAATTTTCAGAAGTTGAATGTTGCCAGTTAGAATTGTCGTTTACAGTGTTTGCACAGTAAAAAAAGAAAACTAGAAATTAAAGGAAAACAAATTGCAAATACTCAGTCTTTTTTAAAGGATTCACTTACTAATTTTTTCTTCAAGAAATTGCTTATAAATGCATGTGAAATGAGGTCAACTATATTCACATCATCTAGAATTCAAGAGGACAAACTATAAAGAAAGCATGGCACTTTCATGCTGGCAGCAAGAAATAAATTGAATGAACTATAAAAGTGGCTATTATGCATATGGTTAAAGAAAATGAGAAAGAAATATGATAGTTTAGTTTGCACATAGAAGAGTCTATAGTCCCACTCACTGGACAAGTATGACATTGCAGCAAATGCTGCCCCACGATGCATGGCTGTGGAACATATTGCAGCCTTTTGGAATGACAATTCAAGTAGTGGCCCAGATGCAGCAACAACATCCTGAGATAAAATCAATAAGCAAAGGATCTTTTGTCTGCTTATTTAAAAAAATTTTGCAACTAAATGACTACATTCTGCTGTTAATCAGACAGATGGAAGACCTTGGGACAGCAGTGTACAAATGTTGATGCGAAGTTATTGTAAGCTTCAACCAAGTCAGGTTCTTGGTCACATATGTAAGAAGAATTGAGAGCTGTTATTGATGATGCCGAGGTGAATCTCTCAAATGTGCTAATGCAAATTGGTCCATATTCTTCTATATTACCAAATTCTTCAATAACAACAGTTGCTGAGATTTCATTTATGAAAAACAGAGAATCAAATATAGGAAAACGGATAAATAAACACTTTACTACCACAAAAATAAATAAATAACTATTAATAACCATTCAAAAGAGATTCTGATTTGAAAACTTTTCCTAATTTAAATTGGAGAATTCAGTTCTTAACATAAGTAGCACAATGAGATTATGAAGATAATGAAACTTCATCCAATAGTATCATGGCAAGAAAGATCCAGTACCAATTTTATTTAAAATCCAAAAAGGACCTAAAGAAAACCATAACAATATCACAATAGTTCTTTAGTGACTCACAAAATATGACAGCCCCATGAATTCTTTTTGTGCTTAAGTTATATCCCTACATTTTGTATTGGTGGATATAGGAAAGCAAGACAACTCAAGAATGCTAAAGATTTTAGTCTCAGAAACAGAATAAGCAAAAAGAAAATAAGTGAAAGGAACAGAAGATGGCACAAATGCCAAAGGGGAATTCTTTTTTATCAACAACCAACAAGATGTCATGTAGAGATCTAAAAATGCATGAAGTCGACTTTTCATGCCAACATTCAGAATGATGTCATATCATGAAAGAATTTGAAGTTTTTATTCCAATATCATGAGAAAACTGCACGGCAGAAGGAAATCTAGGACTCCCTTAATCCACATTAGAAAGTATGAATACTTTTGAAAGACAGCTTTTTTGACCAACAATACATACTTTCCTAGATAAATATGTAGATTAGTGCCAGTTATTTGCAGCTTAGTTATCAACAAGAAAGGAGACAAAAGTAAACTCATGAAACAGACCTTTAATTACTGCTCCATTTCACTGTTTCCACAAAATCTGAAATTAAAAATCACCATAGACCTGTTTCTTGGTTGTTCTAGTTGAGAGGGATAAAGTAGTGTATTATTGCATATAAATAGAACTATATTTGTAGCCCTTAAACATAATTAATTCTATCTAAAACCTAGGCATAAGACAAGGTATATCTTAAACTAGTTTACAATAATATCTGTCAGATGCTCCTCCTAAAATTGGAACATACATATTATCTGTGCCAATTTTGTTACATAAACTAGAAAAAGTCTCAAAATAGACACCATTTTGAAGCATGAGGTGGGAGGCAAGGAAGTAGTCACCAGCAAGCTTTAAAATTTCGAACCGCCTCGAAGTTTCAATATATGATCAGAACAATATGGTTTTAGCACCATATCTTATCGTGCCGATACAGTTTTAGTACTGTTTTAAATACAAAATATGTTGACTAAAAAAGATTTTTTTTTATTAATATTTGATTGTTATAGATGCTTACTATTGAATTATATTTGAGATGTTGAATATTGAATTCAAATTTAAATATTATCAGGCGAAATGTTTGATGCCTATTGAATAAAAATCGATTTAGGTTTAGCTGAAGTCCACCAAGTAGACATGACAAGATTAATTATGTTTAAACTGGATTTAATTTAAATTTATTTTGATCAAGTTAAAATTAACCCAAATTTATATATAAAATAATTTAACTCATCAGTAGTTGTATATTTTAGGTTAGAAATTATATTATATTAATTTTTTTATCTTCCCTAACAATCTGTCTCCTCCATCTTTAAAGATGTTTTTTTTTCTTTCTATTTTCCTTGTGGATGGATGAAGGAGAAAAAATAATTACTCATCCTTGAAGAGGTTAAGAGTTTTCTTTCTCTACCTACTCTCGTGGATGGATGAAAGAGGAAAAAATTAATAGAGAGGAAAGAATTAATTGTGAAACGAATTTAAAAAGGTTGGAAAAGAGGGAAGAAAAGAATAAAGGAAAGAAAAAAATAAAAAAACTCGACACGACAGGTTGCAGTGGCTTGCCATTGTGAAAAAATTAATAGAGGGGAAGTAATTAATCGTGGAAAAAAAAGATGGAAATAGGAGGAAAAGGAAAAGGAAAGAAAAACGGATGGTCGCAATGGCTTGCCGCCTCCGCGACATTGCTAAGGCTGCCACAAGATCTCGATGGCCTCACTTGGCCGCGAAGCCTCCACTAGTTGTTGTTGCTCGCGGATTTGAGCTTGACGTTGAAAGGTTTTAGTGTCAATTGGAAGGCGGAACAATAAATGCCACTTATGCCAACCGACACAACTTGACATCTTATTTCTTGGTCACCAATGAAAAAGAAGTTGGGAGTCCCAAATAGATTCCATGGATCTGAAAAATCTCTTGGATCCCATTGGAAAGATTGGAGGTTGGACACATGGTCCCAAGGAGGAAAGCTAAGTTGTGACAAGATGATGATCCATCAAAGTATTCTTGCCCAACATTTAATTTAGAGGGGGTGTTGTGGTAGATAGAGGAGGATCGCCAAAAGATAAAAAAATGGAGAAAAGGGAAAGGTTGAAGAGGAAAGAAAACTAGGGTTTATGTAAGAAGGGAATACAAAAAGGAAAAGAATTATGATTTTGACAGTGATACTAGAAGAGGAGGCAGCATCATCATCTTAACCTTGGCCTCTGCCTTGGGTGATTGAAAAAGGAAAAATAACCCTGAAAGAGAAACTAGCACTAATTCAAAACTAAGAGGGATGAAATATTATATTATTGCATAGAGTTACAAGTCATATATAGCCCATAAACATAATAACTTCTATATAAAACCTAGGAAAAAGACTAGGTAGTAGGTGTGCCTTGGACTAAATTACATCTAATATTTTAATCTAGCATTTTTTTCTTAACAACAAATAGTGTTTCCTTACACAATGATGCATGTTGATCAGAAAAAATAAATCTGTATCACGCACCTGTTCTTATGTAGCAGTCGTGAGTTTGGAACAATAGAAAATTTGTAGATAAGCAATCTAAAATTTTGGGGAGTAGTATCAAAAAATGTTGACCTGCAACCAATGTTGGGATTCTGTAACTATATGGAAGTCTTCCACACAAATATTTCTAAGCAGGCACATGTATGATTACCTGAAGATTGCACAGCTAGAGTAAGTGATCGACAGGCTGCTGCAGATAAACCAGCATTTTCCATGTGGGCTGACCCAAAAAGTTTTTCTAGAAGTGGCCAAAATACTCCAAGAAGAACCAAAATTGTATCATCCTCAACTTGATCGGCTGCAGGAGTCACTAGATGACCAAGAACAGATCCTATCCTGAACATTTCTGTATTTCATCAAGGCAAAGTGGAGACTGAAATAACATATAGCTAATAGCTTAATAGACCAACATTTCATTTAATCTTTAACCAGACTATATACAGATACATTTAAACCAAGTGGTCATTTATTGCACAAAAATTACATCTGGATTTTGGTTTTGTTAGATCGGCAAAAATTATTATGAACGATTAACCAAGGTAATCCCCTCTACCTTAATATAGATTACTATTGATATTCATTTTTTACATTTGCACCCCTCCGGTTGATATACTTATAAATGATCCCTATTTAATTTAGGGTTAACGGTTATATCTAGCATAAAGTTTTGATGTTTTTACGAATCTAGGATCAATGTAAATTTTAATGAATTTATACACGTACTCCAGGTTTGAAACAAATCTGGCACATCAACAATTTAACGCATTACAGAAAACTAATCAATTTTTATTGTCGAGAAAAAATATACCAAAAATCAATTTTTATTGTTTAAAAATTCTTATAAAAATGTTATATAATGTGTTAAAAAAATTATATAATGCGTTAAACTAATAATAGAGGATAATTTATAAGAAATATACACTTGATGGATCTAGGAGACAATTTGACTTACTAGATGACAATAGATGATCAAAACAAGTGCACATAACCACGTGGAGTTAAAGTGGAGAGCACCACGATGAAAAAGAATGGTAAAGGGAATTTGACCATAAACAATTAAAGAAGGCAACATGTAATTTATGACGTAGAACATAATGAGAATGTTTCTTCCTAAAACTCAAGAGAAACTTTTATATAAAGCAATAATGTATGAGAGTTTTCTCAACTAAATACCAACTTTTTTCTTTCAACGACATTATTTTGATAAGGAGTATATGCATGCAAAGATTGATAATGGATAAATTGATTAGATAGAAAAAACTGCAAGCTAATTAGAGAAAATTTCAAAAAAGTTCAAGATGCTCAACAAGGGACACTTCATTCTAGAATAGTTATCTATCTAAATAACAAAGCATTTGAATTCACATTTTGAACTGATGTGGCGGAAATCTGTTACCTCCACGCGTTATGCAGGGTAAAGTCATAAAGTCAGTTTATCTTTAAGATTAGAAAATCCTAAGACTGTTTCATCTAGAGAACAAGAAAAATATCTTGGAAGACATGAACAATTAGAACACATATATCAAAACAGAAGCATGTATCCCAGAACATTTCCTAAACGGACATTGATGTTTCGGAGATCAACTCTATAAAAGGTTGCCCCTACCCATAGGTATAGTTATGCTCACACAAAATCCTAACTTGAGCGTCGGAGTGGTTTGCCGGGATCAATCCCCAGTGTAATTTCAACTCTCTTTTTTGAGTGATTTTAGGTCTCTTCATCTCTCCCGACGACTATCTCTAAGGAGCGTGTACGTTTGCCCATTCGTTGGCCGGTAGCTTGATCATCCACGATATTTGACTGGAACATGAACATATCTTACTTGGATCCTAAATATCAGAATGCAACGAGAAGGGTGTAGAGAGACTTGTGGGCATCATTAGGAAATGAGGACCCTAATTACTTACCTAATTGACAAGGCTCACACTCTAAAGTCAAGAGATTTGACAAACTAGGAATCATTTTTTGTAGCTTTTGTAAGCTATGATAACCTAGGCAACTAGGGATTTGAAATAGAGAAGAATCAGCTACTAGAGCAAATGAGTGTCTAGCCATTGCCAACTGATATAATCCTTGAGGCTCGTTCCCTGTACCAATCTCTTTTTCTCATAGTTATATATACTATCCCACTTAAACCGGTAGAAAGAACAAAACCAAATATTTCTCAAGGTTCGGTTAGTGAAAAAAACACAAGCAAAAAACTGGTCAAACCGACTGTTTTTGTGAAAATTGGTTGGACTTTATGAAACCAGGTTGGTCCATGTCAATTTGTCATATGACTTGAAATGTAAAATTTGCACATTTTGTAATTTCAAAAAAATAATTTGGGATAAGAAAATAATTTATTCTCATATCTTAACCTATCCTAATAATAAATATATACAAAAAAATTCAAATCCTCCATTTAAATATAACAGCAATTTGATTTTTCTAAATTTTGTATCAATGAATATTTCATGTGTACTAGTAGATTAATTTTTTTTAACATTATAGGTACTGGTAATTTTTATTTCAATATAACCCTCCTCTAGTTTGATTTTTATGTACTTTTTATTATTATGCACCAAGTTATCATGTAATAAAACGGATGTGTTTCTTTGTAACATGGAATGCAGTAAGATAATTTCTTAATCTTCTTCATTATCTAAATTTATTCTTCACGATAAAATCAACAAAATTAGCAATTAAACTAGTGAATCTAAGTCAATCCAGGCAATTGACTCAGTTGAGTCAATGCAGGGTCCACATGCAGTTCAACCAATTGACCCACTGGTCCAACCATTAAACCGGAGCTCATCTGGTTTGAGTTCAAGTTCAGTTTTTATAATTATGCTTTTTCCATCCAAAATCATGAGTAGAAACAGAATCAGAAGAGCTAATGAACAATTCAGTGATTTAGTGAGTATGCTTACAAATAATAAATTAAAAGAAAATTTGGTTAAGCAAAAATGGAGTATGAGCAACTTGATCAATACCCATCACATATGAGAAAACCCATCAGCTAGAATGGTATGAAAAAAATGGGGCATTGAAGTATGATCAAAGGAAAGGGAGATGCTATAAGAAATGCTCAAAGGTTCCATAATCTAGAATCTGAGTGCTCAATCTAGTAATCTGCATCATGCAAGTGCTAGAATTACCACCATGAACTAATGATGATAAAGACTAGCAAGTACACTAAGTGGTCTTCCATTTAATGATTTATTGATACTCCTTAACTGATAAATTAATGTCTGAAGGATTGCTACTGAGAATATTATCCAAAGCAATTAGCATAAACTGACTCATTCTTCACTGCTATGGCAGTAATATTCTTCTGTATGTAAAGTAGGCTGAAGAAAGAATAAGATTAAGCCAAATTAGCAAAAGCAGCACCAGTGATGAAGAATGGAATCCAATAGACTTGAAATCTGATTTTGGTACGTAGAGAGGAAGAATAGCACTAGACCAGCAAGAATCAGATGAAAAATGTTCACGGACCTGAAGGGAAATCTGCATAGATACAACTGATCTAGAAGACTACAGATCAGGAAAAGTGGAAGAGGGAAGAAGACAACTGAAGAGGGTAGCATAAGATATGCAGTCTCCAACAAATTCTGAAGAAATCTGATGATATTTGTAAAACCCAGAATCTATTGCCAGCCTGGGAGATGAATCCATGCTAACTGCTACATGTGGCATGGGAGAAGAATTAGAGCAAATCCTGAACCTAGATAAGAATCTGCTATAGATGAGCAGAAAATCTCGCTCTATTGGAGAAAAAAATCAACATTAAACAGAGATCATATTTGAAGTGTACTGGAGGAACCATCAGGATGTGCCAATCTGATTTGGAAGCCTAAAAACTGATGCTGGAAGGAAAAAAAACTGAAGAAGGCTTTGTTCCAGGAGAAAGGCAGCTGCTCTGCAGGAGGACAAAGAAACTAATAGCACCAAAGAATCAGCAGCAAACCAGCAGAAAGATGTCTCTGCCAGCAAAAGATATTCATGGTCCCTTCTTCCTTAGAAGACCAACAAGGAAATCCCTCTGCTCACAATCACAGAAGCAGCAGGATTGGAAGAATTGCATGACGAGTCAACGGGAGTTGAGATACGTAAAGCTTCAAGCAACCTCAGTTTAAATTGAAGAAATGAGTGAGCAAGCATTTGATTCCCAAGTGCCAAGTTACACGAGGGGCAAGGGGAGACTCAATGCCATGGATCTTTACAATGTTAGATGGAAAAGAAAATATTACAGTGAATTACTCGGGATAGTACCCTACTGAAATTAACAATTTGGTCCTCCAAGTTTTATCAGAGCTACTAAAACGTAAAATAAAACCAGTTGAAAACAGAGATTTGACTGGTAAAATAGAGGTGGATAAAAATTTGCGATAGGTTCTAACAGAACGAGCTGGCTTGAGAACTTGGGAACCAGTCTTCCATCAATTTGACACAACAATGAATTAGGTAATCAAGTCAAATATCAGTATACATCTCTTAGTGGCATAGCAAACAATACCTATGATTAGGCTCTCCTAGACAATTCAGAGGGTCAATATTGGACTTGAGTTTAAAATAATTTTATCCTACAAAGGAGCAAATATCCACAATATAATAGAGTTAGAAAATAAAATATAAAACATAAAACATCTTAAATGGAACCAACCTATATAAACCCCTCACAGCATAACTCAAAGACTGTGCATAAGCAGAAGGATTGTGCTTCAGAAGTTGCTGACTATCGGCATCTACCTGAATGGAAACAAATATGTCAAAACTGCATGAGCAATCAAAGTATGTAAATTCAGATGGCAACATTGCATAATTAATTTATGTAGTTTACATAAAAATAAAAGAGAAACTGCCATGATCTAGTTTTAAACTTTTCACTGACTCTCCCTTTCTTGTTAGGCATGAACGCTTTTATCATTAATAATTATATATTTAACTTTTTGCACTTGTATCAATTGTGGCAAAGCGATATCACATCTTATCCTTTTTTGTTAATTCATGTTAACCTTGTCATCCAATCCAGTTCATTTTCTAGCCTATCAGATTCATATTAATACTCAGTGTCACATATATAGACCATGTCAAAAGATCACTAGGCAGCCTAACAAGAATAAGGTTTATTTGGTGTTAGATGTTTGAAATTATTCCAGCAAATTAAAGAGGGTGGATTTTTTTGATGGGAAAAGATAGTAGCTATCATTTGATATGCTAATAAAATCAGTTAGAAGGTACAAGACAAAGTCATCTTCACAAATGAAGAACTTGGTTGTTCTCAAGTACAACAAAGTTTCTTGAATAAATAAAATATATTCAGTTGTCATCATGATACTAATCAAGATGTTTTTGCCCAAAGTATTTAAGGTTTTCTAAGTAGATCTCCATTGAGCTCAATGCCCCAACATCACTACTACAAGTCTAATCAATAAAAATTATATTACCTAGAATTTTCTTTGATATCCTTTTACCCTTTGCCCCTTCGTATCTTCTACTCTAATCAATATAATTCATCTAATCTACAAAATCAATTGCTACCTTTCAATATGCTCACACTGTAGCAATCTATTTTCTCTAGTTTAACATTAGTTGAAAATTCACCTAAGTGCTTTTGAATATCAATATTATTAATCCTTCCACATCTATAGTAGCATTTTCATGTCTACTACATTAAGATGTTTTTGCATGTTATCCACCACTCTCCAATCAATAAAGAATGGTGAGTAATACTACAGGTATCTAATTTTCAGCTTAGCTCAAGGAACACACACAGCTTACACAAACGTCCAACGATCTTAATTTCAACCACCCAATCTTTGTCCTATTAATGAGACCTTCCTTAAGTAAATTCAAGATATCTAAAACCATTATCAACATGAAATCCATGCTCGTCCATCTTAATTATTTTCTCAATTTATTTTTCCATAACTGAAATTAATTATCTTATATATTCAGACTAGTTTTACTTAACATAAAATCTTGAGCTTCTAAATTTTTATCTTTGAAGATTAGAAATGAAGATTTTACCATGAATATCCTCAGAGAATTCATCCGATACTACCATAAAAAGTTAAGAACTTACAACTCTCCTGTGATCTAAACCTGTGATTAAAGAAGTAATTTAAAACCCTCTCAATAACTCTAACATTAATAATGCCATTATCATGCGTTCTATTTCTCACCAAATACAATTACTATTTCTTCTAAAGGTTCAAGATAATAATTTTCTAGGGACTAATCATATGTATTTGCAAAATCAATAAAAATCATATGCAAATCTTCTTGATTTTTTTGTGCTTTTGAATTAGTTATCTTGCATGTAAAAAATCTTTGATATTCTAAACAGAAAAAACAAAAATAATTGTTTCATCTTTTTTTCTCTCTGAATAATTCTTCCTCAAAGTTGTATCCAATACTCGTCTCAAAGTTGGATGGCATGACTCATTGAATTAATCTCCCTGCAGTAGATAATAATTGAATATCACTTCTTTTCTCATAAACTGATAATAAAAAGATTTGTCTTTATTCCTCAGGCATCTCGTTTCTTAAACTTCAATTGAATACCATGATTCCTAAGCTCTTTCAATCTTTCAAGAGGAATATCATCTTAAACTACAGTTTTACTTTCCATAAGTTTCTTTAGAACTTCTTTAATCTCATTTGATCCAACATTTCAAATATATCAATGATTCCTAAGCCTTCTGTAATCTCCAATCTTCAAAGCTAGATCTGTAGCGTAATTAAAAATGTGCAAAAATAATTTCATTCTCATCTTTCCTTAATTACATCATAAACAACAAACATTTTGGTTTTCATCTTTTATGCATCAAATATCACGTAAATTACTATATCTTTAACTAGAATCAACAATCTAATAAATATCTTTCCCCTTTTTCTTATTTCCTAGATCATGATATAACTTATGTTTTAAAGTTTGCTATGCTTATAACATCTATACCTAAAATTTAACAACTACATAACATTTCTTCTCTATGAACATAAACTCATAAATACTTGGAAAACTATTTTTAGTCTTGAAATTTTCAAGAGCCAGAAGTTTCAAGGAGACACAAAAATGGACAATGAAAATTTCCCCTATAAGAGCATATTGAGCATTCGTCCAAATCAATTTCTGCATCTAAATCTTTTCTTGATTTTTGCTAAATTGAACCATTGTATCTTCAGGCATAAGGAACAAGATAATACAACCATAGTCCATTTGCAAAACCTATTTTTAATTAACACATGCTGGGGAGAGGAATGCCTGAAACAAGCTGCGGAAATAATGCAAGCTAAAAAACATACAAGTTTCTCAATGGCTTTGTAGCTAGAAGAAAGTAATCTAGACAGTGAACTCTTCTTCAGCTCCTTGTTAAGAATTGTATTGAGTGTAAGAGTTACTGCACTAACAATTTCCTCTTCCTCTTCATATGAAAGATTTCGTTTCTCCAAGTCCTAGATATGAAAAGAAGTTACACAAAACAAATAACCAATCAATATCAATTTCTGAAGAAAACACCAAGATATTGCCCAAATACATAAAAATTTTAAAAATAGAAATCTTCCAAACATCTTCCAATATTTTAGATAAACAATGTCGGTTGTTTACAAGACAGATGGTCTCCCCCTTCTGAAATCTTCATAAAGGCTTTAGGAGGATGGTTTCATCAATACATGTACAACTATGGAAGTGATATTTCAGCATCTTTACAGTCCTACAATTTGTCAATGGTGCTATCTATTTAGAAGATATGAGTACTTTTTAGATAATTGGTGAGCCATAAACCAAAAATCCTTGACAAGCACACACAAAAGTTTCTTCCACACATATACGTTTGTGGACCAAAGCTCTTACTCAATGTCTTTAACTCAAGCATCTGCGATCATCCAGTTACAAAGAATGAAGGTGGAAAAGTTTTCCAGTTTGAATAAATACCAATAAACTATATCAAGTTATAATGCCACAATTGGCAAAATAAATCGTTTCCTACTATCAAGTTCTGGGGATTGACAAAATAAATTGTTTCCTGCTATCAAGTTCTAATTTGAAATATTCTAATATATGCAAAGATCAGTAAAAGTGTAACTTTTGTGCCTTAAAAGATTTTAAACTCATCGGAAATTGCAGTAAAATAATAGCATCTCATCATTTCATACTCATTTAGAGGAAAAAAAAACAGGATCTGTCCGTATAGCACATTCTTACATTGCCACTGTAGCCAATTTTCATGTGAAAGGAATATAACATAGATACATTCAGATCATGCAGAACCCTAGTATATGGTACTACTATAAAATTAAAACGATAAATCTTTCACTGCAGAGAACAAGATGGGCATTCAACATCTACAATCAAATACTGATAAAGAACTTAAACTTAATGGTGGAAAAAACTATTCAAACAAATTCCATAATGTAAAACAGTGAATACTAGAGATAGATTCGAGGTTTCTTGGCAATATGGCCCGAACTAGCAATAGCGGATGTTAATTCAGTTACAACTTACAATTATTTCTCAACAAGGATGGTAATCTAGATTCGAGGTTTCTTGGCAATATGGCCCGAACTAGCAATAGCGGATGTTAATTCAGTTACAACTTACAATCATTTCTGAACAAGGATGGTAATCCTCATTGCTTATTATCAAAACACTGCATAGTGGGATGAATACATACTTTTTTGGCTGCAGACAGATATCAGCATCAGACAAAAATTTCAAGCTATAGATCATGCAGTTTCTTGTTGCACCTTAAATTGCATGTATTACACCTATATCTATAGTATTTTGTTACCTCGCCTATCCAGATCAAAACTTCAAGATTTTGTAGATCCTGCATAACTGCTGAAGCATCTTCACAAAGTTTACGCAATGCTGAGGAACAAGCATTTGAAGAAATTGTTTTTTGAATCCCCGATGCACAAAATAGACTGAAAAAAAATTATTAGAAAATAGATGTTGCGATTATGAGATTATGAGAACTAAGTAAAGCTGCAATCCTGATTGTTCTCAAATAGATATAGTATAAGATACTAACAGCAGTACTCTGATGTTGGCTGAGGTAGAGGATATCCACTTAGAGTAGGAACCTACAACCTCTGCTACAGCTTTGTACACCTACCTAGGTACAAGATACATTAGTGCTCTGTACAATATGTGTCACATGAAAAGAATGATAAATAGAATTATAGATAACGCAATGGAAGAAAAAGGTTTTTCCTAGGCAGTTTGAGAGTAAATCTTACAAAGAAAAAAAAGTCATCATGCCCATCGGATGCTTTACTTGATAGAACAGATACCAGCTGCATTACCATTGAGAAGTCAATTGAATCTCTACCTCGGAGAACCGTGTCTGCAACCTGATATAAGATGGGAATGATCTATGTGCCAGCATAACTTAATATGGGCTCCATATAACAGAGCTATATACTGCAAAAAGTGATTGTTTTTTAGTAGTTCTACAACACATTCACAAAAAAAGGACAATATGGTGCAAGAAGCTCCCGCAGATGTAGAGTCCCAGGAAGGATCTATTGTACGTAATCATACTCTGCTTTGCAAGAGGCTGTTTTCAAGACTCAAACCCGTGATCTTCATATCACATGGCAATAATTTTACTATTGCGCCGAGACTCCCCTTCTCTACAACACATTCATAAGAAACTAGAAAAAGCAAATACTGCATAAATGCTGAAAAGACAGGCACATACTATTCTATGGCCAGCATTCAAAATTATCACCTCCTTCCCCTCCAACTCCACCATCTACCACCTCCGTAACGTCCACACCTCCTATTACTTCTTCCACTTCACCATTCACATTCCCATTTCCTACCTAGATGGATCTCAACTCACTCTTCTCTACATGACAATTGTATCCACCATTTGCCTAATTCCTCACCTGAAGCAACTCACACATCCTTGTCATTGTCGGCATCAGTGCCCTAGCTCCCTACCTCATTGCTGCCGACTACATTGTCCAACCTAGCATCAAAAGGGTCATCATCTGGAATCAAAGCCCATATATAGCTTGAATCTTGGTTGATAAGAGGAGTCCTCCAATGGGGTGATTGCCCTAGGGAACATAATGACTTGCACCGCAAGCTCCAATATTCTGATCATGCAAGGAGGGAAACTCAAGCCTAAGACACATATGGGGATCATACATCCTACGATGAGGGAGTATGGCAATGGTGCATTGATCGAGGAAGGGCGTTTGTGGATTTTAAGGTGATGACAAGGTCGACTCAATACTTTTTAAGGCCCTAGGTAGAAAATAGTTGGGGCCTTAATAATTTTTTTAACAATAAATATTAAGTTTTAAAAAATAGTGTTTATATAAAATATTTAATTTTATTAGTAAAATTTAAAAGAATGGCTCGGTGCATTGTAAAAGATTATTTTCGCAACTAAAAGTTGTGACCACTAATCACACAGCAATAACTTTATCATTGCATCAAATTTGACTTCTTTATTAGTAAAATTGAAGAAAAAAAATCTCTTCAACTTTCAAATATAATTTGTTAAAAAAATAATATATTGCCTAATAAATATTTTTAATCAACTAAATAAAGTTAAATTTGATCAATAAATATTAAAAATACTAATTAAATTTGACAATAAATTATTATAATATTGGTTAATATACATTTTAATTGCTATTTTTTTAGTAATGAATTAACTTTGATAAATTATCAATCAAATTTATCCACCCAAAATATTTAGTTGGTAGTCTTTTCTTACATTAACGACGGATTATATAAAAGAGAGAGGGTGTGTACAATAACTTATGAAGGAGTACGACACGGGTATAAAAATGATGACGAAGGAGAAGAAAGATGGAGAAAAAAATAAAATTTTAAGAGAAATATTAAATGTGTTTTTGAACTTTTAAAAGAATTTTTATAAAAAAAATATCAATTACTAATAAATAAATATTTAAGTTTATTAGACAAACCTAACTTTGAAGGTAAATCAAACTTTGATCAATAAAAAAATAAAAATTATTGACCAAATTTTGATTAGAAAAAATTATAAATTATCAATCAAATCTAACTTTGATAGTAAAAAATTAAATTATCAGTCAAATCTAATTTTGACTAGTCAAAAATTAAAAATTATCGATCAACCCTAATTTTGATCATTAAAAAAATTACTAGTCAAATCTAACTACAATCAGTCAAAAATTAAAAATTACCCACTAAAGCTAGTAAAAAATATAAATGATCAATACTATTTAATTTTGAAATTTTGATCTGTAAAAAATTAAAAATTATCGATCAAATATAACTTCGACCCATAAAAAATAAAAAATTACTGAGCAAATCTAATTTGACTAGTCAAAATTAAAATTATCAATTATAATATAAATCTCAACTCAAATTTATTTCAACCAATAATTTTAAATAATTACCAACCAAAGTCATATGTTTTCAAAATAAATTATTAATTATATTTTATTTAATAAATATAATATATATATATAAATTTTGAAGGGCCGCAATAAAATAGGAGCCCTACCTTGAGCCGGCCCTTGGTGATGATGAAGTAGGTATGGAAGTTGATCAATTGATCCATTCGAAGGTGTTATCTTACCTATGGACATTGTCAGTATGCTAGTGGAATTGTTCAGTGGTACAACAACCGAGAGGAGCAAGAAAGAGTGAGCATGTTCATGTTTGTGGGAATGATAGTGGTCAAGCTCATTGTCATTGCTACACAATGGAAGTGAATGGAGAAGAGTTTACAAATATATTCCATATGGGCACCTTAATATTCCATATTCTAGATGTAAGATGTTGTGTGGATGTCAAATCATTTTTTAGTGGCAAATTAAGGGAAAATTAGCATATGCTTGATTTTAACATTAAATATGAACGTTGTGCTACATTAAAGGAAAAAGAAAATTTGTACTATATTTGAAAAAGTGCAAATTAATATATTAACTCTATATCAATTTAGTGTTCTTATCATTTAGTGAAGCATAATGTTCATCATTGTTATAATTTTTGAACCTTTTCCTACATCACACATCAAATAATTTTATTCTATTGACTATCCTTTAAAATTTTTGTTATCTATTTTGATATCACTAATCCTACTAATACGAAAAGGAAAATAGATTTCTGGACTGATCATATCGTTACAGATTTCATACATTATGGTTACATTGATACACACCATCAATCAACAAATGCACTCCAAGATAAAAGTCAATAGGCATAAAAATAATTGTCAAAGTTCACTTAATTGCCTATCATGACATGAATAATAAATTTACCAATGAAATAGATAATTATCATATTCCCAAAACTACTTAATTAACATATTCCGGGAACTACTACTGTGAAAAAGAAATATTCCAGTTGCAGATATTGCACTGTGCTTCTATGTCTAGGTGTATAATTACATAAATGCACAACCAAGGTAAATCAAGCAGTTGTTTTCATAATCTATTTAATTATAATTAGCATGTTATATGATCAAGGATATTGCAGTCATTTCCAAAACATATTGCTTACCACATTCAAGGCAAACATTCTAGCTTCAAGTTCTACCCAATGGACAAATGAATCAAAGGAAGCACATCCAATTGACAAAAGCTGCAACAAATAATTGTGAAAAAGTTATTGCACAAATATTAGTTTTAAAAAAAAAAGAAGAAGAAGAAGAAATGTTCAGATTTAAACATAGGTAGACATAAAGGCAATGAATGAACATTGCAATATCAGTAACTGAATTTTTATTCTAGGTATCAGTAGAAGGATTTAATTTTAATAATGCAAAATTATTTAAGATTAAAAAATTAATGGAATAGCAAAAATAGCTTTGGCAGCAAGTCTTACGGTTACATTGTGCGACTTAAGTTGACATGTGTTTTTAACATACGCAAGTAGCATGGAATACGAATCAAGGATTGAAATCTCGTGCCGTATCGGGCGATACGCACGAAAAATTTCGTTCCGCCGAGGCACCGGCACCGACACAGCGCCGGCATAGGAATTCCGGCCGAGGAATGCCTCCGGAGGCGTCGCGAGGCTCGGCGACGCCGCCGGAGGCCCCGCCTGGGGCCGGCGACGCCGCCGGAGACGCTGCCCGAGGTCGGAGACGCCGCCCGGGGCCGGCGACGCTCCGCGCGGCGCTGTCCGCAATTTTTCTTTTTAAAACTTAGGTTTAATTAAGTTTTAATAATCAATTCCTAGCTATAATTCAAAGTTATATAGTTCGGGATAATTTAAATAGACTTTATTAAAACCTATAAAATTATCAAAAAATTATTTTTAAATATTTAGATTAAATTTTTTATTTTAATTAATATATTTTATATTTTAAAAATACCGAAACTATACCAGCACAGTACGATACGGTACCGAAACTGTATCGTTCCGGTCCGGGACCGAAACTCCGGCACGGCTTGATATTTTAAACCTTGATATGAATCAATTCAAATGGCATTGGAATAGTTTAATTGGAATGGTAAACCAAACCTGACATACAGCGTGCCATCTCAACTTCCTACTGTGCAAAATAATGTTCTCACCTTCTGAACAAATGCAGCAGGACCCAGAATTTGACAGATATCAATCAAAAGTTCCTCAAGGTTCAATCTGAAGTGAACCAACCCATCAGGTATGTCTAGGCTATCACGGTTGTCTGATCCAGTATCACCAACCTAGAAGAAAGATAGCACATCCATGTTAGTCAACAGAATGAGATTATTAAAACTAGAAAAACCTTTTTATGAAAAAAAAAAATCACGCTTTGTTAGTCAACAAAATAAGATTACACAACCACCGATATTAGAAAAATATAGACACGAGCCCACATTTGTCAAACAAATATTCTTTGTGAAAAATCAAGAAGATATACACCAAAAGAATATGCTAAAATTCATATGTTTTTTATTCAAAAACCTTATCCGATAGACACTAAAGGAAGACTCATGCCAAGAATATATTATGCAATGAAAAGTAAAATGATTTAGCTAGAATTTGTCACATATTCAGATATTAAAATTAAATGTTTCATCATATCAGGTAAAAAACTGCCATTTTGTTTGATCAGCTGCATATTATCATACAAAATCACATTCAAGTAAGAAGAGACTATTCTAAATATTCATTAGGATGAAACCATGGACTTGCTATCGATCCTAAGAGGAGAAGCAATGATGATAGGCAGAATAAAAGATAGTAGTTGAGAGAAACCTAGAGTCAGGGAAAAGGATGTATACATGCGATGATAGGCAGTGTATACTAATGCTTTGGTGGTTATGCCCAGAAATGATCCCCCTGTTTCTCATGATTGTTTCTCTTACTGAATTTCTCTTGCCCAATTTCCTTGTTATTAAAAAGATGACAAGTGACCATGTTTAATCAAAAGTAGCGATAGAATAAAGAACAACATAATCCCTCCTCCAATCAGGAAATTCCTAGTACAAGCAAGGTTTAAAGAAATGAGTCTTCACCATCTGGCATTTGTCATTTTTATTGGTACATTTAATCTTTAGTTTCATGTCCATGGTCTAATAGATATTAGTGTCAATAAAGGGCAGTTCGGTGCATGAAGCATCCACCAATGCGGGTCCCAGTAAAGGGTCGGACCACATTAGGTCTATTGCATGCAACACTGCATTGCAAGAGACCATTTCCGTGACTCGAACCCGTAATCTCAAAGTCACACGGCAACAACTTTACCATCGCACCAAGACTCCTATTCAATAGATAGATATTAGTGTCGATATGGTGCAAAAAAACATATTACACTCAGACATAGAGTTCTTTTAGACATTATTTGGTTTAAATTTTTTATCACGAGCACAACTACTGTGAACTGTTTGGTGCATACTCTTTGTCAATATACTTTGACATTTGAATCATGGTTGACACATTATCTAAAATGAGTCACACACTAAAGTCAAGAGGAAGCCCTTATTTTTCTCAACTGAAATAAGAATGACATGTCCAACAAGAGATAAATTCAGTATTATCTTGCCATTGTTAATAGTACCACATGCAAAATAGTTGGTGAATTACATGATAGCAAAAGCAATGACAGAGTTGCAAGTTCTTAGCATGATTACAATTTGAACAAAAAGAGAAACAACAAAGGGGAGAAAAGGATATAAAACCTGGGCACGCAATAACACGGCATCTAGCAATGCTGAGAACACAGGGAAGAACATGTCTTCCACAGTTTTCCTATTTGCATTTTGAAAATCCACTCCCAGAAGATAATTTGCTAGGCAGCACCTGAAATTAGAAGAACATAACCATATTAAACATCTCAGTCTAGAAGAATGAACATAATTAATCATCCATCAGCAATTAACAGCATAGGGCTTATCTCAGAATTTCATATTACAACTTTTAGAAACAAAGATACTGATGATAACTATTTGGTAAATAGGTGAGATAGACTGGATCAACAATCCAGATACTAACTTCAGATGTGCAAAGACACAGAGCCCTAGACCCGTACTGCAATTAAGGCCCAATCACCTGGAAAGTGGAAACTCCTTTGGAGCTATTTTTAATGGGATTTTGGTTTTTTTTATATGGATTGGATTTTCTCGCTGTGGAAGCGTTCAATAGTCTGTTTGGAGAGCACTAAACATACGAATTTCATTGTTTTTTCCCACCAATAATGAGAGAATATTGAAAGTGCTCTTGCAAAAGCTGTGCGAGATGTCCAATGTTCATTGTGGTTTTGCTTCCATTTGGGCTTATGTTGAATCACATTAAAATATTTAGAGGCCAATGATATTGACCATTAGAAGATTGAAGCACGAGACCAAGACCAATATACCTCTACTCAGAGGTGCACAACCACATAGAATAAATATGAATTAGCTTGAGTTGAAAATTTCTGAGCCAAATCTTACATGACTTTTGTAATATACTTCTTTAGCAAACTTTTACTCAAGATTGACCTATTTACTTACAAAATCACTCTGGCATAGGGTACTCCAGAATGTTAGTCTTGGTAGTCTAAAAACAAGCATAAATAAATCACAAATCAAATGATCTAAGCTTTAATTCAATAGCAGGAGATACTCCACAGCCACTTGGAACTAGCAATGAAACTGCTTAACTTTGCAACTTCTTAGATAATAATGAAGACACATGATGCGATATTACCAGAACTGCAAGGTTGAATCTGCAATCTCCCAGTCACAGCTAGAATAAGTCACACAACTGTGATGAATGAGAAATTATCAGCAGAGGCTGACAGCGCAAAAAAAAAATGTACAATTCGCTTGATAAACGAAGATTCAAGTGCTAAGTATGCTAGGACATTCCACCTCAACGTGCACAGAGCAAATATCGGTCAAAATCAGAAGCGCATAGTAATAATATATCATCTCAAAATTATTACAATATTACCTCAAGAGTGCATCAGCAAGTGTCAGTGCCTCAGCAGTTGCTGTTGCAATAAGAGCTGGTGCCTGCTATGTGGAACAGAAATCAGTAAATAAACATTATGCTGCCCCATATATAATTCAGCATGTTGCATCAATTTATGTCCTAATCAAAATAAGAGCATATTCCTGCCTTCAGAGAATCCAGCTAGGTTCTAGATGGATTCAATAAACCAACTAGTCCACCTCATTTACAACTGATTCCAGTAAAAAGCAGTTAGGTAATGTAAAATAAGTTAATAAGTTAATCCAATAAAATGAACTTCAGTTGAAAGTAAATACAACATGTACTATTTGAATTTTAAAAAGAAAAAGACTCACAGCTTGTCCGATTTCAGACATCAAGCATGCAAGGCCACCGATTATTTTCTCATCTTTATTAAGAATAGCTGATCTCAAAAGCACATCTTTTAGATATTGTATTCTAATCAATAAGACCTGTGGTAAGTCCTGTAGAGGTCAAGAGAAGTTGAGTGGTTAAAGTCAGAATACTAGCAGCAGATGAAAGAAAAACTATAATTTGAAATCTTGTATCCATTCCATAAATTATCAAAATTTGATATTGATTGGCATTATCTCTCATGTGCAGCCTATGTTGCTCATGCTGATGAGTACAAGGTTATGTCGAGACTTGGCACACTTTGGCATGCTACAACACGTGTCAAGTACTTTTTTATATTTTATATAGCTTGTTTCCCTAAAATTTCAATTCAATTAATTATCTCATCACGAAAGACTATTATTAACTTGCCAAGTGTCCCACTTCGTGGCTAACACCTACATCGTCCAGGGTTGTCACTAATATTAGTTTTAGCTAAATCTACCAGTGTTTGTCAGCATTGACCATACGTTCACCCAAAACAGATTCTATTTGTATAAGATGAAATCATTTTTAAAAATCCAAGAGGGTAATTTGTGTAAGTTGGTAAAGTTAGGAGGGAGGGGAGATATGAAACTTTGCTTTTTTCTTTCAAACTAGAAACATGGTTTTAAAAAGCATTACATCCTAATATAGAAAAAGAATTGTAATAAATTCCAATAATCAATCTTCAAGAGAACTCAAAATTCATTGAAAAACACATAAAATGGAAAGGAGACTTACTTCATACCGACTAACAAGCTCAATTAAAACTTCAACAGCCACATCGAATGAGGATGAAACCTGTCCAAAATTATGCCTACATGTTTAAGTGAATGAGTATGCATTAGCTTACTGCGGATGGGAATGAAAAGTTAACCTGCAACGAATTGAAAACAAAGCTAAGTAGTGGATGCGTGGGTAAGGAAGCAGGTGGAATCTCTGAAAAGCATCCCACTCGTACCTGCAGTCCATAAAAATCTTTGTTACAGTGATGATAAGCAGGAAGGTAGAATGAAGAGTATATGATTTTTATAGAAACAAAATGAACAGGTAAACAAGACATGAAATGAAGAAAATAGTAGATACATCAGTTAGCATGGAGGTAGATCCAAGAAAATTAAGGAAATTATGAATGTTGCAGAATTATATAACCAGTTCACAGCATAAGTGAAACTCACATAGAGTAGAAAGCTTGTCAAAAAAAAAATGAAATGAAAGGTTAGCATATCTTCTGGGGAATATTACTAACCCTAATGACATACTTAACTAAGCAGGTAAGGAATATTCATATGTCCTTTTTAGAAGTAAGTTGGGTGAAGTCCAAATTCAAATGTTTGATGATTTGGGAGATCAACTCATAAAGAAAAACAATGTCCAATTGGCCTAACTCAGCATACTCCTGATTGTCAATCTAATTAGCAAACATCAGATAGACTCATAATGGTTGACCACAATGCAATTAAGCACGACAAAGGTGCAAGCACTCACCCAACTAAGCAAACATCGTAATACCCTCCTGTTTTTCTCTTGAAGCTTAATCTCATTGTCTAATCTTTGCTCCGACTGAAGCAAAAGGAACTGAAGAACAGTGGGAGTATGAGAGAGTAGCTGCAAAACATAGAAAGCTCATTGATGACAAGAATCTAAAACAAGAAACTGCAACTTCAACTTACTGAGTGAAGCTTTCATCAAACCTCTCGTGTGAATTGGCTTCTTTTTTCTGTGCTGATATTGCAATCCCAATTTCGGTCCTCTGCTACTTCCTCAGGGAGAACAGTAAGCATCTCTAGCACTGCAAGGTTACCATTCTGTTGAGTCTCATGCTGGTGCAAGCTGGAGAAGAGCTGGTCGATGGGCATGCTTTGGTCAATTGACCGTAGAATGAGAGCAGAAAGTGCAAGACATATCTGGGTTAGAAGCTGCAATTATCAAGAGAAGACGAAACAAATCCTTAAAGATTGCACTCTTGAATTGGACCAAAAGAATGAACGAATGACAAAACAATAATGCTTCAATTATTATGACTATCAGATCTCGAGATAACCATCAATGGAGCAAATCCACAAACAGTTTGGAGACGGCCAGCACAAATGGACATCTGTTGAGGATCAAGGTGCAATACGTGTCTTCTTGCGTACCTGTGCGGGTCCCGAGCAGAAGCGTTGCGCAGAGAGAATAAGTGCGTTGAGCAAGGCGTCTTTGGCAGCCAACTGCAAGTAATAGCCTTCATTTTGAACCTAGGAAACAAGGGCATCGTCATCAGGATCACACCTTCGACGCGAGAAGGGGAGTGGAGGAGTTGAAAGTTCATGCAGAGGCACCTTGCGGCGAAGTATTTGGGCAGCGAAGAACTCGACCTCGAAGTCAGAGGGGACGGCGGCGGAGGTGAGAATGGAGGCAGCGACCTCCCAGGCAGAGTCGGACTGCTGGAACTGGACCAGCCATTGGTTGGCCGCCACCCGGTTGCAGGACTCCCCGTCGTGGTTGAGGACGTGCACTGCCTGGGCCACCTTCCTCTGCAGCTCGCCGCTGCTCATCGTCGAGGGGATCCGGCGGCAGTGACGGAACAAGCCGTAGGGAAGGCCGTAGCTCCCGGATTCGTCCTCCCGCTGCCAAATTGTATCAGGGATTGCAAGGGAAGGGGAGAGATGATGGGGAAAGGATCGGACGGTTGGGGATCGGAGACTTTGCTGACAGCGGAGGCGGGAGAGAGAGAGAGAGAGAGCCCCCGTTCTCTGGCATCCAAGGGTTTTGATCAAGCTTCTTGTCGCCTCGCCCGATTGGGGCTTTTCTTCCGCCCTTTTACTCCTATGCGTTGATCGGGCGCAAATAATAGAAAAGTTTTTATATTTATATTTATATTTTCAATATTTGTGAATATTAATAATCACAGCTTGCCTTTGTTATTAAGATTGATATTAAATTATTTTACAAATGTTTACAGAGAGAAACATGAAGTGATTGACATGACCAATGCATCAACCTATTCAATTACGGCACTTTATTGAACCGTGTAAAAGTTTTGATATTATGTATTCAATGTTTATGATATATAAATTAAGTATCATATTCATTAAAGAATAATGATAGATAACATGAAAATTGTAACATGAATATACCATGACACACTCAATGTATACTCAATGTATGGATATGAATTTTACTATATGTCAATGGGACCCATGTGTCATGTTACATTAATGCTACAATTTTTTATGCTATCTATCATTACTTTTCTTTAAATATCTTTTGTTTTCGTTATAGGTCAGTTTTCTCTAGAGAATTGGTGTAAATCAAAATTAATATATTCTTGGATCTTAATCTACGTATTCAAAAATTTATTATTTTCAATTTACACTCAAATTCAGATAAGCATAGAGATATTAAGAAGATTTTTCAAAATATATTAATTTTAATTTAAAATGATTTAAAATTCTCTAAATCTATCCATCAATTTCCAATCAAACTGATTAATGAATCTACACTATTTAAAAATTTAATATTTTTAAAAAAAATAATTTTAAGAGCTCATTAGTAATATTGATTAATGAATATTTTTATCAAGTCTTTATAAATTTAAAATTTTATAATTCATAATTTAATTATCGAATTCAAATTCAAAGATATAAATACATAACGAGAATATGGTAAGTGATGTGGGTGTTACGAAAGTTGAATACGTGATTTAAATAATACCCAAAATTTACTTACACGGAAATACCAATTTAATTAAGCGATAAAGTCTCATTATCGTGAACTTATTTATTCAAATATAAAAAATCTAAAAAAAAAGAAGTTAATTGATAGGATCAGCCAAGTCTAATAAATTTATGTGAGCCAAGTTTAAAATAAACAAAATTGTTGAAATAATTATTAAATTTAGCTTAATTTTCTTCTAAAATTTGAGCTTAATTTATTTATATGCTATTGAGCTTTTAAACCTAACTTATTTAATAATATATATTTTTTATATTTTTAAATTTATTTAATTGATTAGTGAGCTTTATATATAGAAATTTATTTGTCCATCTTCACGAATAATTAACAAATATATATATATATATATATATTCAATTATTCAATTTTATTCATCAAAATTAATAAGTTGTTTAATGTTATTCATTTAATTGGTCTTATTCTACTTAACGAAGATAAATAAATTCATCATCAACTAAATAATTTAGCCATTAATAGACACCAACATAAGTCATAAACACATCAATCTGATACATTATTATCAATACTTAAAACTTCAACCTTCCTAATTCAAAATCACCAATTACTCAGAACTAATTTAGATGAAATCTTACAAAGATCAAATTGATAGAATTTAATCTTCAAACTGAAATTAAAGAGGAACCATTGTAACCTCACCAGAATAAGTAGGCAAACAATTTTCCTCCGTTACACTTCTATACAAAGAACATGGAGTTAAGTATTACTCTTAGTAACTCTCTTAACATGATGAAACAAGAACACAAGATTGCATGATTAGCAGATCTCTGATGACAAGAATTAATCTGATTAACAGATAGCAATGACTTTTGTACATATTCAATGCTTATTAGCAAGAAAGCTCAATTTATTGGCAGCAAGAGATAGTAAACATAGACAAAGTTTCTTCAATCTAATGAACTGATATACTTTTGTTTTGAACCCAAAAAAAGAAAACGGATATGTACTATTGTTTCTTTAGTCATTCCCTCACTTGGGAGTACTTATTTCAGCTTCAAATAAGGCACAGCTATGAGGATTCAGTTCATAAGATGATGATCCTTGGTACTCGTGTACGTTTGTATCAGAACTACTTGAAAAGAATCCAGGAAATTCAAGGGAAGTATCAACAAGACGAAGCCAAACACTTCCATCCAACTGCTCTGGTAAAACAATAGTCTCTGGTTGATCACTGGCATTAAAACATATAAACAAATCGCCAATGCTCGAATTTGAGTTATCAGATTTCAGTTCTGATTTTAAGATCACGGCCAAGAAATTGGACATCGAGTCATGCCATTGTGGTTGAGATTGATTGCTTCCATACCAAACAATCTTTTCCGCTTGCAGAAAGTGTTTTCCCTGGAAAATATCCTTGCGCCGCACTCTAAGTGAGCTTAGGAATGCAATGAACTGTCTTATTTGTCTACTAAAGCCTGTTCCTTCACGAGTCCAATCTATCGGCTTCCTGTCCTTGTACAACGGTGAACCTCCGGTAGAGTAACCAAATTCATCCCCCATATTTAGCACTGGAACACCAAGTGAAACAAACAGGACGAACAAGAAATTCCTTGTTTGTTTAAGGCGTGTTTCAAGCACAGCACTTGTATTTGTAGGACCTTCAGCACCACAATTCCAGCTTAGTTCTGAAGCAAGATTAGCACCGCTGAAGCTGACCAAATCGACAAGAGGAAGCCCAAAGTTCTTTGTCACAAAATTGAAAGAAAAAGCTGGGCCTCTGGAAGAAAATAAATCATCACTACCACAAAGTCTAGAAGCAAAATCACCTAAGTGATCATTACCTCTCAAGAAGTTCCTCACATCATTGCAAAATCTCATATTCATCTCTGCCCAACGATTCCAGTGAGGAACTTGGAATTCCTTGTATGACATCTTAAGAGGAGACCAGCAATCAGCAATAATCTTTGTCTTTGACAGCACAGGATCAAATGCTATAGCTTCCATCAAAAGTGGCCGCGATAAGTGATTCCCATGTTCTCCTCGAGACATTAAAGAAGAATTAAGGAAGCAAAAGCCATCTATATGGAACTCAATCACCCAATACCGGAGGCTGTCAATAATCAGTTCTTGGACGAAGGAATTATTGCATTTCAGTATAGTATTAGTTTCTGATCCATGCTTCCCCTCATCAACATTGTAACACAAAGAGCTATCAATGCCGCAGAGTGATACTACTTGACAGCCCTCCCCAGTATGAGTATAAACAACCTCCATCAGGACCTCTATACCTTCAGCATGCAGTGCCTTGATCATCTCCTTCATAGAATTGGAGGACGAAGCTGCACTTCGCTCTTCACCGTACTGATGTGCCACCGAGAAGAAATGATATGGAAAGTAACATCCTTTCTCAACATTAAATGGAAATATTGGCTCAAGCAGGATTGAATTGACACCAAGCTCTTTAAAATGTTGTACCTTCTTGCTCACACCAACAAAAGTGCCAGCAAGATCTCCTGATAGCCCATTAGACTTACCCTTGGTAAATTGCTCCACATTTAATCTGTAGACCACCAGTTCCTCCATTGACAAAAATGGATGGGAATCACCATCCCAATTGAACAAGGTTTCCTTCTCCAGTGAACCGAGAAGCAAAGGTTCACCTTGCCGAGGAAGAAGATTTCGAACTATTTTAGCATATGGATCTAACAGCGCGCGATGTGCATGAAACGCATCTCCTCTTTCTGCTGATTCCTTGCAGTAATAACCGTAGCTGGCATAGCCCTCAATGCTCTCCACAGCGATATGCCAAACATTGCCTGTGCGATTGACGTAAGGGTCCAATTCAATCTCTAGTGATGGAACCTCGGCTTTCTCATCATAGAGACATAGTATAACCTTCTCAGAAGTCCTCGAAACCAAAGAGAAATTGACCATTCCATGATCAGAAAAGGATACGCCCAAGGGAGCAGGATACCCTCGTCCAAAGCCCACAGGCACGCGAAAGTTCGTCTTTCTATGAGTTCTAATCTCCACATCGCCAGAAGATAAATGCAGCAAAAATGACAGATAAAAGGGAGCTTTTGCGAAAGCAAACTCCAAATCCAATGCGTACCTCCCAAAAGAAATCCGAGCAAAGGGAACGCCAATCAAACTCGTCTCACTTTTGCCATCTTCAACAAGTGACCGCGAGGAACTAGGCCTGGCTACTTGATAAATCAAGACTAGGTCATCATCCGAGCTGGAGAAAACCTCAATATGCGCCGCAAAGCTCACGCCTTCAGCTCCCACCACCACCACCTTCACAAGGTCTCCTCTTTCCGACCTGAAGGAGTAGGATAACTCCCTCGTCGTCATTTCTTGAGCTAAGTCGCTTATCATCGCCATGATCCGCTGTTGGCGGAGAGAGATCAAGGGGGCTGCGCAAGATACTGATGTAGGGGATGTAGGCGAACCGAAAACTGCCGCTCTGGGGCAAAGATTCTCTTTATAGCTGCATCTTCCGTGGGGCATCGAATTTGGACGGCGCCGTCCAACGAATCCAGCAAATGGAACGCCGCCAGCCTGCGCCGCTGCGGTTGGCAACCAAATGCTCGCCATAGGAAGACTATGGGGATTTGGGAGTAAACAAGGACAGAGATGGATGGAGAGAGTATAGGAGGAGCGAGAAGGGAAAGAAACAATAGAGACGAGAGGAAAAGGGATTACGCGAGGGAGGAAGCGGTGGAGAAGGAGGACGAGGACAACGCCGAGCGAGTGCGTTCTTGTTATTCTATTTTTTTTCTTTTGTCTTCTAAATAAAAGTATATGATCTTTGCTATCTTTGCTATATCACCTACAAATAGTAAAAGACGCCTTTGCCCCGGGTTAAATAGACGGCGAGAATTCAATGAGATCGATTACCTTTAATTAATCAATTAATCTGATCTCAAAAATTAAAAAATAAATAAAAAGACACTAGGGAGAGGTTATCGAGCGACATCTGTCGGGTTAGGAATTTTATTTTTTTTTAAAAGATTATTATTTCAAAATTTCGATTCCAATTCTCATGTGATATTTTTAAATGGAAGAAATTTTATTTCCAATGGATTGTTCCCTCATAATTGCATCCTCACTCTTACATAACATTCTACCATCCGAATTTATTAGGATCCAATCCCATGAAAATTTCTTATTGACTATCGAAATAAATCAAAAAATATAGATAAATCCTAACAACAATTCAACATAATAAAATTTTCAAACTCACTAGATACCTTACCTTAGATATGATTTAAACTCTTGTTATTTAAAAAATTTATATCTTTTATCATCACACCATAGCCCCAAGAGTGAAACACCTTTTTCTATAAAAAGATGAAATCCACCATTCCAACGACCTCACACAGTCAGTCTCACAACCATCTATAAGGAGATAAATAAAAAAAATTATAATTAACCACGATGAAAAAGGACATTACCTCAACTGTGAAAAAGTAAATTGAGAAGTTGCAATTGACCACGACAGAGAAAAATATTATATCGACTTCGTTGAAATTTGAACCCTTATCTACTTTTGCAACTCTACTCTATTATAATCAACTCAACTATGTCTCGGAAGCAATAATAAAACACCCTTACACTTTGATGATGATAAAATTAAGATCCCTTTGATTTTTTTCCCCCACACAGAATGAGTTTAGATGAAAGGTTCCAAAGACCTAGTTGTTAAAAGCTTTGAAAATTGTATGATGCTCGATGAAAGCCCCACAATAGAACCAAATAATATACGGCACTATCACTTCCAAATCTCTAAGGCTCCAGCACTGCACCACAATCCACACAGTGGCTTGCTTTCATCTTTAACGGATGTAGTTAAGCAGTAAGAATCATTGTAAAGGATTGTATATATCAGTTGGCAGCTTGAACATGTAGTAAATCAATTAATAAGCACATAATATTTTGAAAGAAAAAAAATACATATACAAGTAAACACATTGCAGGCTTGGTATTTAAGGCGGACTAAATGAATCTCATCCCTGGCACATAAATCCTAAGGTTACAAGTTACACAGCATGCTTCATGAGCACTCTTAGACTGCATGCATGTATAAGCAAAACATAACACCATTAGCTTGATCAAATCTGCATTACTTTAGCTTTCCAATTTGGGAGCTCTTCCAGTTTGGAAATGGAATTGAAAACAACAAAAAATGGGGAAAAGAATTTTTTTGAAAAAAAAATGATCAGGCAAAGACTGAAATACCATGATCCTACTCATAGGAATATATAAGACTAATCCAACTAAATCTACAAATAACTAGATTGGTAAGCGCCTACACAGTCCTTCCACCTCTGCATTTGAAGAATATTTGCTGATACAACTATTTACAATGAGGCCAACCACTTTGCTCATCTTCAAAACAGAAAACGCCCTTTACAGAATCACCAGTCAGCTGAAGATTGAGTACTTCTAAGAAAGTATCTACGTGATTGGTCCTCATAAACAGCCTAGATATATGTAATTCAATCAGAAGGGCACGACATTAGATTTCCATAAACAATAACTCAACATGTGCAGCTCATAATGTCAGTGATAAAACATACCACTTTAAAGAAAAATCATCTTGGTCTCCAATAGCCACACCCTGCCAACCAGAAGGGTTAACTTTACAACATGAGAAATTTGTGGAATCCAAGTAACAACAAAATAAATAAATTAACACGTGATCAAGAAGGTATTCTTGAAGCACAAATACCACCTTCCATTCTTGGAGCTGGAACCTCTGGCAATCTTGAAGTTGGTGCAGCGAAATTTGACATTGGCGGATGTGACCAACCACTACATGCAATTGGAGGAGGTTCTGGTGGATGGCCATAATGGGGCAGAGAAGCAGATGGTGTTTCAATATTGCCATAGACGGATGAACCTTTAAAAGGGGAGGAAGATAGAACAAAAAATCAGGTATACAACATAAAATTTTCTTCAGAAAAAATACAATGATACTCAAAAACCACAGATGAGCACAGTACCAGGCTGAGTAGCTGGAGAAAAATTGCTTCTTGCTACTATCTCATGTTGAAACTGCCTACCTGTAACTTGATCAGAATGGAAATTCCCGCGATGGATATTATCCTGTATATACTGATATCTCTCAGGGAGAGGATAATTACCACACGTTTGTGGTCTTTGCTGAGGTTCAGCTTGAACATAAGAAAAGTGATTTGAAACTGTCGGCGGAGGCGGCTGCACGTGGTAAACTGTATCTGTCAAAGTAGTACTAACTGAAACTGAGGGCTGCAAACTATTCTGAGAATGTACAAATGGATGGCTAGTAGTTCCATGAGAAGCAGATATAGTTGGCGGAGGTATCTGACCAGGAGCACTACCATAATTGGGATAATATGATGCAGGCTTGGGCATCAAACTATCTTGTTGATTCGCAGGCTGTTGGGTAAAAAGGTGAGGCTGTTGGCTTTGCATGTTCTGTGTGAATAAAGTAATGATTCATAAATAATACGGACCAGGAATATTAGTTTAGAAATTTGTTTGACTGATACTCACAAGGGCATTTCTAGTAGAATGTAAATCTGCAGCATCACTAAGGCTCTGACAACTTAAATGCCACTGTGCAGCAAGACCATGTCCATTCGAACAAGAAGAAACTGGAGGAGGAGATGATGGCAGCGGGGGTGGAGATGGTGGTTTTGCATCTGGAAGTGGAGGAGCAAAGGGCAACGGATATTGATGATTAACTTGATGTTGAGAATTAACATCAGCAGCACTTGCAACAGGACATGTTGAGTTTATGCTATCTTCACAGGGAGGAGATACATCCTCCATCTCAAGTTCAACATCGACATCTTCCAACACATGTCGATTCTTCTCAGAGGAAGTATGTGCCTTTTGATCAATTGGAGCAGATCCTTCAGGTGTGACAGCCTCAAAGCTTTTTTCATCAGAAGTATTTCCATCATCTTCAAACACATTAGCTCGCAGCAGGCAAGGAAGTTGGAAATTTGTGTTGCTGATGTTAAGAAAACAATGAAAATAAACAGATTAATTAGGTCAAGGGAATTATAAACTTAAGAAAATTAATAAATGAATAATACAGAAGTTCTTTAACAGTTAAATAAGCAAGTATAAGGAACCTAATCATCCTACATATAATAATCCTTGAATTACACTAAAACTTTCTGGGCCAATCAAGAGAAGATGAAGTCATATCAACCAACTAATATATATACACACACACACATCAAACGTATTCTCCCATTTTAGATCCTTATACTAACTTTTGCATGCATCATCATAAATGATTAATTTATGTAAAGCAATCATAAGAGGAATTGCACCTTCCATACTCATCAACAAGCATTCCCTCCATATCCCTGACAGGATCATTAATAGCCCTCTCTGTTTTAAATGGGCGTCGAGAAGAACCAAATGGAAATTCGTTTGCAGAATTAAGTTCTCGCATGTGATAACGAACCACTGATTCTGGCAAGGTTTTTCTTTCAAACCATAATCTCAAAACCTAGTGCAACAAATGACGGTCGTTAGGATTAGCATACACAGTTAACAAAAAATCATGAAAGAAATTTCCTGATGCCCTTGCCTTAAGGCATTGCCTACGATTCTCTGATGCAGCATTTCCACGAGGGGCAGCAAAGGACAAAAGGCGTGGAAGCACTGATTGGACAAGAGAAGGGTAAACATCGCTAGCTCCACCTAGAAATTTAAAGAGAAAGCACTACAAATTAACTATCACTACAACATCAATGCCGATAAAGAAATAAAAGTGGACGGTCTCAGCAAAATACCTTTCTGAATGTGAGAACATTGAGTAATTGAATCCACAAGGAAGAAAAGGTCTACCCTTTTGTGCAAGCTTTGTTCTCTTTCCAGATACTGGAGTACTAGTTCAATTACCTAGTAAGATTATTAACATGCACATGAGATAACCATTTTGATGCAAAGTAAGATGACAATTTTGATGCAAAGTAAGATGACAAGAAAATATGACCATAACAACCCAAGAGAAGACCTACATTTATCCAAATAACTTTAAAAATCATGAACATGATGGCAACATTGTGAAGCCAAAAAGCTTCAGTATCAGATTGACAACCAAATAATTGTTGGTGCTTTATTTGTCAAACCATCTTTCATATAAATGAGTATAAAACAACATGCACAATCTAATATAGACATCAATAAATCACTTGATAATTCTCTCCAGATGGAACTTAATTTGGTAACCCATGCATACAAGTATCTAGGGAGAGGGACAAGAAATATCACATCAACAATTCATGATTGTAAGTAAGCAATAACTAACTTTTTCCTTCATGTATCTTTGGAAACCTTGAAACAAACTTTCAGACACAAATAGTGTAGGTGAGATTCTAAGAATTATTTAGCTAACAATGAGACATGAAAGCCAAGTTACTATCATACAATAGATTCTGTTTCCTACAACTTGAGGACAATAAACATTTCTACTGCAATCTAAGAAGGCAACTTTAGAACTTTGTTTGGACCCACTTAGAGATGACAGACATTCCAAAAGCGGCACATCCTACTCGAGAAAAAGCAAAATGAATCGTGGACAAGTTGATACGAGTTTGTTCCTTAATTTTAAAAAAAAATGAAGTCCATCTATTTCTAGCTTGCCGCCTATTAACATCAAGAGTATATTTCTCAAGTGTTGGACAATAAATTCTTTGACCATTTAGTCACTCAATGTAATTTATCTGTTCACAGCAACCATCCAGCATGCCTCCACAAAATTTTGACACTAATGGCTTTAGGCAAGAAAACAATTTTTCCACAAAATCTTAAGCATCATAATTTGCAATAAAAAACTCTTGCATGTGGATAATAAATGCTGTGACACAAAATGTTGCAAGTGCCAATACGTTGACACAAAAGTTAAAATCAGAACAGCACAGAAAAACAATCATGTGTTAGAATCGAATAAGAACAATAGCTGTAAAAAAAGAACAAATTCATACATAAAAAAAATAAAACAGTATGCAAATTAAAATATTTGAAAGCAAGCCAAGTGGAAAAAAAATCATCAAATTGTAACTAAAGTAAGAAAAAGAAAATGCTCCAAACCTCTCTAGCCATTCCATATTTGGCACAATCAATTGCAAGACGCGTTGCTCTGCCTATACTCTCTTTTGTTCTTGATAGGGTGCACAACAAAGCTTCAAAAGTTTTCCTTGCTACGCTTGCTTCTGGACGGGCAGATTTGTTTGTGCCTTTCAGTCGAATACTAACATGAGGATCTCTGCCGTCATTCTGGAGAACATGAATCCCATCATCAACAGTCAATTTATGGTCGACCAAACCATTACAATGTATACCGTGCCCAGGAGAATCTTGTTTGTGGACTAGGGATGGGCTTACTACTGTATCTGGAATGAGTTTACTGTCTACATAGTTATGAGTAAATGAAGTGCAGCGAGACAAAGTTTGTTTGAACTGAGCTGCAGCAATCAATTCTTTCATGGGTGTCAAATCTGGAGAACTGCATCTACCATTTGAAGTTTCTTTTGAAGAACAATGCCTAAATGCAAAAGAAGCAAATAGATCTAACAATTAAACCATTAAATGTTAAATTACTAGTATATACCAAAGCAAACTGGATTGGTTATCATAGTAGCAGCACATTAAATAGATGATAAAAAATGCTGGTGGAAAGGTTTATCAAGTATCAACAACCACAAGCTACTATTACATCAGAACTTGATCATTAAAAGGATCGATATAAATTCCTACCAGAGACTTTTAAATATCTTGGACCTTTTATATTGATGAAGATGGAATAAAGGACAAGTATTGTAACAGAGAGTAGCTTCTGGAGCAGTGTGATATTAGAGCAATACTCATTGAGTTTTGGCGCCCTTAAATCACATGTAAAAGTTAATGTAAATAAGAATAGTAACATCGATCAATGAAGTTAATGGGAAAAAAACAAAAATACTAATATTCAAGGTAAAGGGATGCATCTCAGTTATAGGATAAAATGATAGAAACATAAATTAAGATTAAGCAAGCATGGGCATGTTGAAAGGTGATCAATTAATCAAATAAGAAGACATATTGGATCAATTAAAATTAAGTGACGAGGTATGAGGCCGTAGAATATTTTAGTTGATATATTAATTGTGATTTAAGGTATCTAGACATCACAAGTCATACAAACTTACTCAGAGTTAAATGGAGGGATAAGGATCAATGTAGCATACCCCAAATAGTTGGGGCCTACATAGGTGATGATCTTGATGGTATTGCCCACAAACATTTCTCAACCAAGACCTAAAGTAAAAATGAAAAGAAACAAAGAGCGACCATTCCTTTGTTATGCCGTCCTTGACTGATAATTCATGCCTAGATATCTCAAGCTAATTCTAACAAGTGTTTATGGTAATTGGTTGAGTTTGTTTTACTAATAACAAGCTGGAGTAAGGGATGAACTATGATATTTATTAGGTAACATGCCAGAACATATAGCTATAAATTCAACACAGTGATGGAAACTTTCCAGCTTCCTCTTTGTTTTCTTGTATTACTCTTGAGCTTACAATAAACAATTGCTACATGATAAATAGAGATAAATAATCAAAAAAAGTTCCTTGGTATTTTAACTTCTCAAGGCATGCAACACTTTTAGATTCACCTCAATTTGATTGGATCAGTCATGTATCAAACTAAACCCAAGAATAAACATGTTTCATCTAAGTACTACCAGCCATGATTTAAAATCTTGATCCGTAGAATTTTGGTTTATGACTGGAACAATACAGCTTTGGTACTGTATTGTGTTGTGCCAATATGATTTCTGCACTTTTTAAATATAAAATATATTAATTAAAAATATAAATTTTAACCTAAATATTAAATAAATAATAAAATAATTTTTTTAAAAATACGAGACCGTGACCATATGAAAAATAAATATATATTTTTGAAATCAAAACAAATAGTATATAAATATATTAAATTAATGGGATAGTTTTATTAGGTTTGATTAAGTCTATTTAGATTATCTCTATTTATAGAGAGGAGTTGATTGAAAGTATTAACCTGTTTAATTTTTCTGCTGCCTTGCACCCATGTGACGTCCTGCGTGCCCACCGCCACCCTGCGGCCAACGATGCCTAGCGGTGGGCGACATGACAAATTTCACTCATTTTGTCTAGCACGGTACAAAATTTTAAACAAAGCTACTAGCATTTGAGTAATTATTTAGTACCATATCCAGTCATTTAAATAATCAACTACCAAACAAATATATTACAGAAAATGCAGTCATTCTTGTATAAGGCACGGGAAAGAAAGATATTGCCTATCCAAATCATCCATTTATAAAAAAAATTATTTCTTATGGAACATTCTTTTAGATGTTCATTGAAACACATATTAACAAAGTTTGATTGAAAATGAGCAAATTTAGAAAACCAAATCTAACAATAACTAGAGTTGTTCTTGGATTCACACAGTTAAATTGAGGTTCACAAAGTTGAGTTGGGTATTATCTCAAACATCTGGTACCAGAAAGATATAACAATCAAGCTTTAAGAAACTTAGTTAGACTAGGTAAATATAATACTAAGTAACTTATGTCTATTCTTCCTGACACTACTCACTCAAGCTATAGTATAGATACATATCATTCTCAGCTTGTTAGATAGAAATATAAATGGATATCTAGAAGAGATTTAATAAAACTATCAACAATATATTCTTTATAATCTGTATATGGCATGCTGATCTTCCTGAACACGACAGACATCATGAACGAAGCGGCAATCAACCTCAATATGTTTATTATGTTCAATTGCTTGCAATATAAATAGCCATAACAATCTATATCAGTTAATAGCATTGTTAAAACCATGATCATAAAAAAGGACTTGATCTACATTCTCACAAGTTGTGGATGTCATTTCTCTACACTTAGCTTCAGCACTAGTGTGCTACAACAAGCTGTTTCTTGCTTTCCTATGCTATCAAGTTACCTCCGACTACACAGGGAATCATAAAGTAGCCTAAAGTGCTGCATATTACTTTTATTTCAACATAACTACCAAACTAAAATACTGCACTATGTGGGATAAAGACTGGATGATCAGTTTTACTACATGTATAGCCAACCTGAGCAATTTGAGAGAACTTTTCAAACCACATTTGATTGTTGGAGACCACAAATTGTGTTTTCTATCATAAATATTTTAATTTCCTGCTGAGCAATATAAACTAGAAGTTGCTCCATATAAACTTATATAGAAAGGTCGTTGTGCAAAACTGCATTTTTGACCTTTGGCCTACTATTTGGCAACACGGAGGAATATCATAAAGTAATCCACACCAACGGCCTTTGTGTATCCTTTGGCGACAAATCTTGCTTTACAATGATCAATTTGCCATTAGATAAAAATTTAACGGTGAATCAACAAGATACACATTGTAGACCAACAGAACAAGAAACGAGTTCACATGTTCCTTGTGATAAAATCGCAAACATCTCCTCATCCATCGTCTGCTTCTAATGGGGATCTAAGAGCTCATAGTGTAACCTAAAAATCTTTGTAGATAAGAACATAGCAAGGCTAAACTTAATTTTTTCCAAAGAAACAAAATTAGCAATAGAACAGTGGAAATACCTTTGTCATTTTTAGGGCAATAGGTACGACAATGTCTGATGGAAGGAAGTCGATGTCAAAGGATCTAGAGGCAAAGTTGATGGAAGGATATGAATCTGATGAAAATTTCTTTGACACAACTATAATGGAGTAGTAGATGTTTCTAGGAGATGTGAATGCAGTTGACGGTGGACGTGATATGGTTTTGAAAGACAACGAAGGAAAATCCCATAATATATTAGCCTAAAAAATATGACATAGAAAAGACATAAGAATGATAAGGCAATGGATCATAACACCTGTAGCCCATTTTTCTAAGTGCAAGAGTATCCAAAAAAGTTGTGAACAACTCTAGGATCAAGCTTGTTGTATCAAGGTATAAACATAACATAAACAACTGAAAACTCTCAAAGGTGAAGAAAAGACAATTCCTTCAACCAAAAACTCTAAGAGAAATCTAGACCTTGCAGAATACATTTTGCCTGTGAGAGTACAACTATAAAAGTCCATCTCTTATTGAGAGAGAGAGAGAGAGAGAACATCATTAACGAAACTATTGTTAGATCAATATTGTTGAGAAACCATGTAGAGAACCCAAAGGAGAAAAGAGAATTATTCAGTTTAGCGTCAATGGTTGATGAGGGTACCATGATGGGCAAGACGCCAACAATAGAGAATAAGTTTTTTAAGTTTTAGATGAACATAACAGCGGACAAGTTAGGGTTGAGTTTTTTATTTAAGAGAAGAAAGAGACAAAAGAGGGAAAAGGACTTGAAGTCAATGGGATTGCGAAAAGCAAACCAAGGAAAGCATGGTCGCAAACAAAGGAGAGGAGGGGTGGCAGGGTGGTTGACTGGTTATGAGCACGTAGGGGTGAGAGAGAGAAAGGGGTGTGTTGCATGAGAAGTGAAGTAGGGGCGTTTTTTATCTCACAAGCAACAATCAGGGGTTTACAAAGGAGGTTGAGTACAACCTTAGGAGGCGGTGTCAAGACACTGATGGCTTGTGAAAACTAGGTTGTGAGTGGATTTTCATTGGTGTTAGGTCAGTTGTAATTGGGGGACGATGCACAGATGGGGGGATACTCTATCAAAAGAAGCTGAAATATGAAAGGAAGAGTTTCCTACATGTATTTGATCTTCTACTTTCTGCCAGGAGATAGTACATCAAGAGAAGTTGAAGTATGAAAGAAAGAGTTTGCTACACATGTTTGGATTTCTACTTTCTGCCGCAGATTGCAGGGGTGAAGCTAGCATTGTGTTGGGAAGGAATGTCAATGAGAGGGGAGATTCTTCTCTCCATGTTGGGAGTGGGAACAACAGATGGGGTTTGGTCATGCATAGGATTTGGTCAAGCATGGGTCATGCTTTGAAATCTTGTACCATGTCGGGTGATACCATTGAAACATACCATTCCAAATAAATTATCAAAACTCGATACTACTCAAGCAATGTCTCCTTCCACTGCTTCCTCTCCTTCCTCTTTCAATATCCAATTGGCTACTAACATTATGCCTTGGAACGTTACCACAATAAGGACACATTATCATTCCAGTCAAAGGCCGAATATTCAGCACAGCTAGACATTTTGAACCTTGGCATGGGCAAATCGCGAGAATCATAGAGGGAAAGGCAGCAACAGAGAAAGATGAGAAACTAGAACGAGGAGACTAGGAGTTTCTTTAATAAACAAATAAAAATGAAAAGGCAATATCAACAAAAAGCTCTTGTTTCCTTGGTAATAATCTAAGAGGCAGCTGGTAGGGAAGGAAATGGCATAAAATGGAATGGATGGGATAAGCTTAGATACAAAGAAGTTAGTATTTTATTTGGTAAACTTTGGAATATGAATTTACAAACTCCACCATATCTAAGTAAATTTAGAACTAAGCGATTTATGCCTATTCCTATTTTTTGGTTAGACTTTTGCCTATTCTTTGCAGCATAAATGTAATTCCATATTAGAGCATTCAACTTGTAATATCTTTTTCATCAAAACTTGAGTTACAGTTTAAAATTCATATGAATGTTTCCTTCAAAAATGAATTTGGAGAAGGTTGAAACTAGCAAATTTAATTAAAATTTTAGTTAAACAAATACCCAACGGGAAAGTGGACAAACAAGGATAAAGAGCATATACAACTAAATTTTAAAGATAAAATTTCTATCTTATTCTATATTCATAATTTACTTCTGATAGCTAAAATGCAGTTTTAAAGGGTAGCAATATTTGTCTTAAATCATTCATCATAAGAATAAATTATATTAAGAAAAATGAGTAACTAACTGATAACAACTAGAGTTTTTTAGAAACAAGCAGCAGAAGAACACAACTGTTAGTTGGCAGTTAAATCCAATGCTAAAGCTTACATGTTACCAGTTTGACAGTCTTCATCAGACTGAAAACTAGAAGCCCTTGTTGCCACAGAAGCACTGCTTGTCATTGAGACAATGTCTGTAGCCGATACAATTGAAACAGCTTCATCATGACGAAAAGGATGAAGACCTTCTTGGGCAGTCGAAAGAGAACCATTCTTGTGCATATTGAAGTCAGAAGTGTCATCCCTGTTAACCTCATTCATCAGCACACTCCCTCTTCCTTCCTTGTTTCCCATTATGTCTTTATTTGAATTGTCTACATGCAAGCATACCTTATCAGACATATCTTTAGTGGAAGAAACTCTAACTTCGTCTTCTATAAATTTCAGAGAATAAGCCTGTGGACTTTTCTTTTCAGTAGTAACAACTGTGGATTTGGACATGGTACCATTGCATTTATCAAGGTCCCCCACAATTTCAGTGCAGTCAGTGTGTGGGTTGCTGACAATTTCAGGGCAAATCTCACAAGACTCTACTTTGGAAGCTAATGGAGATTTGATTATATTCTGCAATGGCAAAGTTGATTGATTAGTTGCATGTACATGACAATCAGAAGCATGTGTACTCTGCAATCTCTCAGGGATCGCAATCTTTGCATCAGAAGAAAAATTAAAGGCCTTTGTTGCCTTTGTCTCACAAACATCCAGAGATGCAGTAGATTTCGTGGCCTTTGAAGATTCAGGAAAATCATTCTTTGATTGAGCAGCATTAGCAGACATAGCTTCTAGGGCACGATGTAGGCGTTTTGATGGAGGCAAAGCTGCTTCAACATCCAGAGAAGAAACATTCAAATGATACTTGGCCTTCCAGAAAATAAGGTTTGTTCTTGTAGGAGAGTCATTATTTATTGATGAGGTATTTAACTCTTCCTTGGCAAATGTCCCATTAAGATCATCATCATTTCCTGAACTAGATGGCATATCACGTCCCTCAAATTTATTCACCTTTGACGTGTGCAAATTCTCATCATTACCAACAAGCTCACCATGTTGTCTCCCAACCTCTAGTGGCTTGCCCATTCTAACCCTTGCTCTTTTCACCAAAGGAAGGTACTCATCTCCATCTCCAGTGCCAATTATTTCTTTCATTTCATCAAACAAATTTGGTGGACTACTACTAAGGACAACTGGTAAATCCTTTTTTTTAGTTTCTGAATTTTCTGTAGCCTTTTCTCGATCAGTTTTCCTTTTCTTAATGACTGGAGATTTCAAGCAAATTTTGTCATTTTTATTTGACCTTTCTTTATTATCCAAGTATTGGCCTGTAGAAGCATCAAGATGACAACCAGAGTCTACAATGCCTTGAGTGAACTTGTTGGACTCATGTTTTAATGCCACATCAGAACCAACTTCCTCGCTGCAACCATTTGAACTAGCAGAGTGTGACAGGCCATGTTTGTTATTGTTTTCTGGATTATCATTTTGGCTAGTGTCAGGAACAAAAGTACCAGATAGATCAGAATCAGACACTGAAGAGGACTCGAGAGCTTTTGAAGAATCAGCAAGTAAAGAACTCCTTGACCTCTTAAGTGTTGGTACAGTTTTTGGCAAGAGTGAACTTTTATGAGAAGAATCCTTCAATCTTTTCTTCCTCGAAGAAGTAGTGACTAACGGGTCTTGTCTAATTTGATCGAGGATGGACAACTTTTGAATTTGCACATTCTGTGAATCATCGGCAGTTGAGTTTGCAGAAATTTCTTCAAAGTTGATCCTATTAGTGTTTTCTATTAAGTTACACGCAGCTTCTAGCTTACAGTTGGAAGCTATATGTGAGCGAAACTCCAAACTGTCATTAAAATTAGAAGAATTGCTTGTGGTTCTTACACAGTTTATATCTTCAGCACATGGCTCATCTTCATCATCTTCTGAAATAGATTGATCTGCATTCTGCTTCTTCGAAGTTTCATAAACATCAATTATCTCATCAAGTGCTCGCCCAAAATCAGCCCCTTTACCTTGACGCTTAAGCAAAAGAGTTTTCTTTTTCTCTTCAGTGAAAGCTTCAACGTCGGTGCAATTGCAAAAGGCACTAGACAGTCAATTTTCACATCAGAAAGACCACAAAAAGTTAAAAAAAAAAGAACGTATGGGAAATTAAATCCATTAATAGGATGTAACAGATTAGTATCACACAGCTAAAAGTAACTGAGTTCTTAAAGCATCATAAATATTTAATCATAAACATCATAGGGAAGTAAATAAACCACAAATAACAAGTCATAATATGATCAAAATTTAGAAAACTTCAAGTCTATTTACAGAAAACAAAACACATGAAACAGATTCTATAAGTTATGTTAAAATCAAAATAGAAATATCCTGTAGTAGGTAAAAATATTAGGATATGGGTTATGCAAGCCATTAAAGTACAAACTTGGCTTTTGAGATAGTAGACTAGATGTGTGATAACCATGGTTTGAAATCGCATACTGTGCCACTCAATTTTCACATCAGAAAGACCACATAAAGTAAAAAATAAGAACATATGGCAAATTAAATCTATTAATAGGATGTAACAGACTAGTATCACACGGCTAAAAGTAACTGAGTTCTTAAAGCATCATAAATATTTAATCATGAACATCATAGGGAAGTAAATAAACCACAAATAACAAGTCATAGTATGATCAAAATTTAGAAAACTTCGCGTCTACTTACAGAAAACAAAACACAATGAACAGGTTATATAAGTTACGTTAAAATCAAGATAGAAATATCCTGTAATAGGTAAAATAATTAGGATATGGGTTATACAAGCCATGAAAGTACAAACTTGGGTTTTTGAGATAGTATATTAGATGTGTGATAACCATGGTTTAGATTCTCATACTGTGTCAGGCGAAACGGTCGAAACATATCGTTCCGATAAATCACTTAAACTCGATACTACTCAACACTAAAGTTCAAAATCTCAAAGTCGTTCCGTAGTTTCAGTCCTTGCTTGAAAAGATACTTGTTATGGGTATTATGATCTAGCCCGTAAAGATCGTGTTATCGGTATTATGATCTAGCCCGTAAAGACCATTCTCAGATCGGGACACATCAAACTTGTCCAAACACGTGGCACAGGCAGAGGGAGACCCGGTTGTTGCGGTTGACTTGACCGGTTGACTAGACTTAATCGGACATGGTCGACTCATTCATAATCCCTACTCGACCACTCGAACCCTGATCTATCTGATTTGTCGGTTACAATCCAATCCCCTGATCCATCTTATTCGACGGTCACCATCAAATCCAATATATCACATCACTGCCGCCAAGCAGTTATGAGACATGACAGTATAATGACACGTAGCTACGATGGTGAGGGACGGCAGGATATTCTTCATACCCTAAAAAGAGATCTCAGATAATATTCTCACAGACAAAATCTACTCCTCTGACAAAATCTATTGCGCACAGATATTTTCCTTAATTAACGATAAGACAAGCAGGTATAATTCTCTCCCCTCTCCGTCTATATAACTCCCCTGATATTATATACATAGGTACGCAGTACCAAAAACATTTACTTCTTCCTGCACCTTGAGTTTTCTTCTTCCTCCTCTCGTCACTGACTTGAGCGTCGGAGTGGTCAAGCCAAGGACACCCCTGACCTTCCTTCTCACAGTGTTGATTTTTGCAGATCTTGGAGTTCACCATCTTCTTCCTCCTCACGACGTCCATCGTGGTGCTATGTGGCGGGTGACGCGTCCACCAAGCGATCTCAACAGGAACAATATTGTTCCAGTATCGTGCCGCGACACTCCAATGCATGGTGCTAGTGGCAAATTTGAGGTTGAAAGAGGAAGGATATAAAGTAAAAGGAGACATTATGTGTGCTGAGTGGTATCGAGTTATAAAAATTTACCGAAAGGATATGTTTCAACCATTTCGCCCCCATATGGTACAAGATTTAAAATCATGCTAGGCACAAATAATGTCTTCTTCCTACGCTTCATATCCTTTCTTCTTCAACTCCAATCCATTACTGATACCATGCATTGAAACATCAACACGATACTGAAACAGTATCGTTCTTCAACACTACTCGAAATTTTAAACCTTATCTATCACATAGAATAGAAGAAAAAAATTATAAAGGTCATTATTGAGGTGTAGTGAAGCTTATAAATTAAAATGGAAGGTAATGAATACACCTATGACTCAAATTGAATTATAACATATGACTTTAAATAAAGACATGTTGTGGTGCCTCAAAACTAAATATATATTCTGTCTTAATTTTTAATTAGATAGTTGATTGACTTTGGAGTTATTGGCAAGAGGGCTTTTAACAATTAAGAGGTCATACATTCATATTCTGCCAATGACTTTTGATTAATATTCCAACTAAGGTTAGACAATCACTGAAGGAATTTCCAACTAAGAAAGTGGGATATCTTTGAAAGTTTATAAAAATTGGGGTCTTACTTGGGACTCTTTGATAAAGTGAGGTGGGATTTAATGAGACATTTACAATGATTAGAGGGTGATTGTGACTTTATCTTTTTCTCAACAAGGGTGAATATCAATTTGAGAATAGAAGAGGAAGATGGGTTGAAATATGCTAGAGAAGACCAACAATGAAAGAATACAAGGAGAGCCCGCAATAGCTGATTAAAGGGAAATAGGAGAAGGTAACAACAAATGCGATGGCGACACAAGGACTATAACAGATGAAGCAAAAACAAATAATGCAGTAAGACAGTGATGGAGACAAGTGACAGTTCCCTCTAAAAGTCTATAAACGTAGAAATAAAAATTTCAAAGCCAATTCTTAATTTGACATATGTTGAAAAATGATGAGCCTATTTGGGAAATGATGTAAAATCCAAGAGTTCAAACATTTGAAAGTCAAAGTTTGAGCAATCAAAAAGAAGTTATATAGTCCAACAATTCAGCAATTCCAATCTTTGACAGTCAAAAGAGTCTTTAATTACGAGTCCGTTGTGTTTTTTAGTTAAAGAATCCAATATGCATATTTGTTGTACTGCTAAAATAGGAAATAGAAAGTGAGTTTCTAAAAAAAATTCAGATTATGATGCAATATAGATACATTGTGATGCCTAGGATACCTTAAGTGTGATGCCTAAGTTTCTACAATCTTTCTACACTTTTTTACCACCAAGTTTCATACTCCGCATTGCATTACAAAGTGTAAAGAGACCCACAGAGGTCATCTCGAACAACAAAAAAATAACAACAGAGACAACTGTTGGAGAACATAAAAGGATTGGCTTGTCAAGTATGTCAAGTGTCAACTGAGATGGTCCTGTTGATGGCCAACTGATGTTGCTCTCTGGTAAAGATGATAGCTGGACCAATTGGCATGCTCTCATTTTGTCATTAGTCATTGATAATAGGAATTTATGAAAAGGTGATGACTGCAATCAAAAAAGGCATAGCCGGGAGTAGTAGTAAACTATGCAAGGGGTTGCGATTGAGTTGAAGGGGAAACCCACAATAATGTACCATGCCAAGAATATTGGAAGGATGGGTGGTGGTCAACAGGTGCAATCAGAAAGAGATAATGAGGTGGTTGGTATTCTGCAAAAGATATTGCCCTTCGATGAAGGAGCACAATGATGATTGCAACAAGTCAATAATGTGATTGACAATAAGAGATCAAAAATCATAAGAGGGAGGGAAAATAGATAGATGGCCATGACATCACTTGATCTAAGAGGAGAAGATATGACAGGGAGTATAATTAATATACTAGAAAAATGATTAATATCGCATGCTTCTACTAGAGAAGTGAACAAATCGGAAAAGTATTTTTAGCTTCACAATTGCAATCATTTCTGGCTATAACAACATCAAATAGCACAAGGAAAAACTAAGGGACTCACCAAAAGAGAAAAATAAAAATAGAAGATTCATTCTTGGCATAGTTTATACCTTAAGGCTCTTAGCATTTGGACTTTATTAAGAATATCACTGCCTTATTAGTAACTACACCAAGGTATATAGAATTTTTAGCTTTTTGTAGATTGTTGGTGTCTAATACCCACTAAGTTATCAAGGAATTGTGTCAAAATAGCCTCCCATTTCAAATCCAAGCATTCAACAATCAAATATCTTTATTCAAGAATAATTAAGCTTCCTTCGAAATAGCTTCCCACCTCTGAACCAGTATTGTAACAACCTCAGTGTCTTTCTATCATCCAGGTTTTGAAATAGGACCACAATTATTTATACAAGGAAAACACTAATTCTTTGGGCTAAATTGGAAACGTTCTATGGTGTTGCATTTCTTCCAATACAGGCCTCCAAAAATGGAGGTTACTGGTGGAAAGAGGCAAGAATGCACGAAGGAAATAAGATATTATAAAGTATAACCAGAACAACGTTACAAACATTAGTATTTATCATTCCATGTACCCCTAAATTCCAGTGATCGAGTACTCACACTTGTTTGGTTCCATAGAAGTAAACGAACAGCTTTTTACTCACAGCGGAGAAGCCCCAGCTCCCTGGTTCGCTAATCTGTCAAGCACCAAGAGAGTCCATTAGCAAGTATATCAAAGTCCACCCGTCCAAAAATTTCAGGGTCGAAACCCTTATTTTAAAAAAAAGAATAAAAAATCCAGTTCCCCTCTTGTATACACAATCTATTACTGAAAACAAGTATTTTTCAACTAGATCCCCAATTGAAAAGAAAACATAGCCTCAAATTATGGTCTTTGTTCGCTCCGTTTGCTCTCTTCAAGAAGGGTAAGTGAAAACACTTGACTTCTAATACTAATATTGGAGTAATTTGAGAAACGCAACTGAAAAGAACGATGGAAGGGGGGAAAAAAGAAGTACCACAGCGGGCCATGCCGGGAATCCCCTCATCTTGGCAAGAACGAGATCGCCAACCTTCCATTGACGCTGGGCGGCGGCGGCGGCCGCCGCCGCTGCCCTTCCAGATCCTTTTTTCCTGCTAGAGCCCATCGCGAGGAAGAGCTTCGCAGTACCCTAGAGCGCCTAGGGTTGCTAGGGTAACTGCTTCCGGGATCTGGAGGAGGGATGCCGAGGGAGCGGTTCCCCCCTCCTCTCTTGTCGGCTTTTCAAGAACGAAAAGGCAGGTCTGGCGGCGGCGACCGAGGGATGCACAGGCATCGAATCGGCGGCTTGCGAGGGAAGGGAGGAGAGAGGAGGAGGAGGCGGAGGCGGCGGCGGCGGATTTGTGGGAGAAGGGGCGACGAAAAGGCAACCGAACCGGGCGCTTGTTCTAATTATGTTTGTGTGGGTGGGAGGGGAGAGGCGAGGCGGAAGCGAAGCGGCGAGGAGATCTTTTTTTCTTGCCTTTTTGGTGGGTCTGAATCTGAATGTGGGGGTGCGATTTAGTTTCCTATTTCGCTGCCTCTCTCTGTGTCTCTGACTCGCTCGAGTTGGCCATGTATATGCGCGACAACGCATACGGCGAACCCTACGCTCGCAGTCACACACTCTTTGTTGTTTCCAGCTAAGGACTACTACTGAAGAATTTATTAACACGCGGTGCACGAAATAAAATGCAGTAAGAAGCAAAATTTAAAATATATATATATATATATTTAAAAAATTAATGCATCTCCTATTTTTAAAAAATTGTAAAAAGCGATTACATAATTTCGAAAATAATTTTGTTGCGGTTGCAGCCAAAACGTTCTGTAGTACAAGGAAGAGGTAAAAGGAAGAGGATAAGTTCTATTTTTTTTTGTTTGCACTAATAATAATTGATTCGGTAGGATTATTTATTAATTATGTAGATATTAGATAAAAGGAATACGAGGAAAATAAGATAAATATAAGTATCAGTTAATTATTTGAAGATTATTTTATGAATTTGAATAAACTCTCAACATCCTATTTCGGTGCTTCCTAAAGCATATGTCGATTTCCTACTTCAGTCTCAATATGCTTCTTAAAGCATGTGTTGACCTTCTACTCCGATCTCGGTATGCTTCTTAAAACATGTACTGAGCTCCTATTCCGGTCTCGGTAAGTTTCCTAAAGTATGTGTCGATCTCCTATTTCAGTCTCGACATGCCTCCTATATCACATGCCCGACCTCATGACTCGGTCCTGATACGCATCGTATGCCGACCTCATAACTCAGTCTCAACACGCTTCTTGAATCACATGTCTATCTCATGGCTCGATCTTGGCATGCTTCCTACACCCGAAGTCAACCTTCGTCACGTGATACTTATCTAGATATATGACCATTTCATCTAAACCGAAAAACATAGAGTCAATTCTCCCAAAGAAGTAGAAACGTCTTCTCATATGGACGGAGTCTTTCTAAAGGAACAAGTATGTCAGAATATTTTTCAAAACGATTATTAATATCTCAGAGATCAGCTGCTATAAAAAGGTAACTCATGTCCATGGGCACAGGTACACACACATAAACTCTAACTTCCCTAAACTTTTAAATTCCTTCTTCGCATCGAACCCTAACTTAAGTATCGAAGTGGTTTGCCGAGATCCATCTTCGATGTCATTCTAAATCTCTTTTTGAGTGCTTTGCAGATTTTTTTTTCTCCTTCCACAACCCCATCTCAGGAACATACATGTCGGTAATCTTTGAATCAGTATTGAAATCGTTCATGGTGTATTGGTTAGAATAATAATAAAAAAATCACTAAGCACACTCGTTATCATGATATATATTTTTTATATAGGATGTTATTTTAGTAGATTAGACATGTTAAAAAATTATTAAATTTTGATATAAATTGATAAATTATTTATGATCAAGAGTTTTAAATATTTATAATTGACTTTGTAAAATGATAAATGATGTGAGAAAAAAAATAAAAAAATAAATTAATAAGGATAAAATAGAATAAAATTTATTTAAATATATATAATAATATGATAAAAAATAAAATTTAATATAATACCAGAATTTATAGAGTCATTTTCAGAGGATAAGACTTGGCACGCAGTAAATCAAAATTAGTCTACATTTTATTAATTTTTGCAACATTCCTAAAATTGAATTAGGTTTAACCAAACTTACAAAATTATTACTAGTAATTGAGTAATTTCGATAATATTAAAATAAATTTTTATAAATTGACTTATTTTAACTATGTTGGTGTAATTTCGATTAAACATATCATAATAATATTGGAATAAAGTAATTTTAGATATTAAATAAAATAGGGTGAAAATTTCTGCCCTATTTATATCTTTTTTATAAAAAAACTTAAATATTTTTTATATCGTTATTAATATCGAACTTATTTACGACAGTGAAAATTTCACTGGTTTTTTTATATACGAGACGAGAGAACCAGATCAAACTAATTGGAATTTATTTTAGGATTCTTACCGGATTGCATTTATGTAAATTTACTTTTTTACTTATTCTATATAATATTTTATTTAATTATTCATATTTTTAGAAATTACAATTCATGTTTATCTTTTACAAGTGGTTTTTATCTCATTAAAAAAAAGGCTTAGCAAAAAAAAAAAATATCAATTAAAATTTTAGTATTGATGTAATATTTGGTTATAAGAAAAGGGAAGACAAATGGTTTTCCTTTTTCCTTAATTTATCTATTAATCAAATTTAAAATATAATTTATACATTTAAAATTTAAAAACAGATCAGTAGAATATTCATTCTATTTTGAATTTAAATTGTAATATGTAAATCCGTGGAAGCATTAAAATTTATTTTATTTTTTTAAAATTATATGCATTTTGAAGTTTCATTCGGGCCGATAGGGATAACCGTATCTCTCAATTTTTTATTTTTTAATATAATAGATATAGAAATATAAAAATGAAGGACGGAAAGAATAATATCTTTTATTAATATGAAAATTTTGATTTCTTTCGTGAAAATAATTGTGACAAACTAAATCCTTAATCTCTAGTGTACGCCAACCCGAAGGCTGAAATCGGTAGCCTTAGAAAGTCAAGCATCATAAAAAATAATAAATCTTAGTTAGTCTCATTAATTATCTCTATGATAAGTCCGATTCCATAGAAGTTTTTCATCGACCACCATAATAAATCGAAAAATACACGCAACGATCAGTCTAGACATCCAACATCTTTTGATTGTGCTTTTCATGTAAAAAAAATTCCTATAAATATATCATAATTAAGGATTGAATCGCAGATATCCTATCGCGGTATCATTATCCCAAGGATCAATTTTCAAGAAAGCGAACCATCAGCGGGCGATAAAACCGCAATCACACGTCCGATAACGTTGACTTTTGTCACAACGACACGTCCTCCGATAACGTTGACTTTTGTCACATCGACACGTCCTCGTCGCGTCTCAAAAGTTGTAAATATTTTGAACACGTTGTCTTTTATACATCACATTTATGGTATATATAGAGAGTACTTTTTTTAAAAAAAAACTTATTGTTAATGGAGTTTGCTTTACGCCGCTATATTTGAAAAGAAGTGAGGGAAGAAAAATAAAAGGAAGAAGAATTCTGATTTTGTTTCTAACAGAGTGAGTGAGTAAAACAAAAACAAAAAAAAGAGAAAAAAGAGATTAAATGTTTATGAATCTTTATAATTTTATACTCCGATTTAAAATATAAAGATGAAGAAAAAAAAAAAAATTAAAAAATATTTTATTTTAATTTTAAAATCCTGTTCAATGTCTAATCATTCATATCTTACAATATTAATATTGATTCTCATCGTAAATCTCTCCGAAGACAAAAACATAAAAGAACATAAATAAATAATCATAATTTTCTTCTTCTACCTCCATTGTCTTAAGGCATAAAAAAGAAAGATAAATTATTTATCTACTATTTTTATAATTTTTTATCCATCTTCTATACTTAAATTGTAATGATATTTTTATAATTTTATTTAAGATTAAAAAAAATAAATTATTTACTTTTATAATTTAACTATTCATCCGGAATTATATGAGTTATATTTTTTTAATAAAAAATAATTTTTTAAAAAATAATTTCATATATTTAATTTTTATTTTTATTTTAAATGAGATAATATAAATTACGTTAATGAATTAAAAAAATTATAAATATTTTACATTCTCTGGCTCTCAATGAGCATTTGGTGCTTTGATCTTCTCGTCTTCAACTGCACGTCTGTACGTCGCTTGGACTAGGTCTTCGGGTCCTGGCTAACTTGCCAGATATACCCGAGGCCTATTCTATTCCAACCATGCTGGCTTGGAGGAGGAGTAGCGTGCAGGCTTCCACTCAATCACTTCCGCCAACCAGAAGCAGCAGATGCTTGGTACAGCGCCGCCCCCAACAGATCGTCATCCCAGATCTGTCCTTTGATCTCTAAAAAACTCTCCCTTTTTGATCGGCGCGACACGGCAGAGGAGGAGGAGGAGGAGGAGGAGGTGGAGGTGGAGGCGGAAGTAGGTAGATGGCTGTCCGTCTTGCTGCAGTTTTCCTTTTCTTGCTTTTCTGTGTGGCCTCAGCCGTTGACTTCCACGTACCGGCCGTATTCAACTTCGGCGACTCCAATTCGGACACCGGAGACCTCATCGCTGCCGGCATCGGCGACCCCCTCCTGCCCCCCAACGGGCAGACCTATTTCTCCCGACCAGCCGGCCGATTCTCCGATGGTCGCCTCATAATCGATTTCCTCAGTAACTTCTCTTTCACTCCACTCGATTCCCGCGTTGCTGTCATCACATTGCTCCGCGCCTTCGATAATATTGTATTGTCCTTGTTAGGCAGAGAGTACAAGCATATGTAGATTTCTCACTGTCGCCGTGTCAATTGCAGTTCTTTAATATGATCTATTTGCCTTCTATCAATTTGATTTTATCGATAAAGATTGCTATCACAAGGCAGATATCGCAACAAATTACAAAGTGCTCTTCGGAAGAAAAAGCAGCAGATTTCTAGGCTTAGAACTTTTTTTGCCACTCAGCATTTCAATTTCGGTTGACCTTGCTACTTATTTGCAATTATCAGAAAAGATCTGTGACTTGTTTGACTGTTAAGGGTCACAGTATAGGGAATTTAAGATATATCAGCCAGTTCGTCAATGAGTTTCATAAAAATTACTAAGTTCAAACATGAGATAAAAATGAGAATGCGCGAGACAAAAAATTTGGGAATTCTATTTTCATGTCGAAATCAGATTGGTTCAGTAGAATAAGTTGAAAGCTAGGGTAGTGGTTCTTTGATCTTGTAATTCAATGTCAGGTTACTGCTATATCATTTAATTTATATGGGAAACCATATTGATTTTAAAAATGTGGAAATCCTTATATGGTTGTCTGTGATAATAGTAGTTTTTGGATTAGAAATCCTCGATATTCTACTCTGTCTCTGCTCTATTATTGTGCCAACAAATGATGTAGGCAGATCGGTCTGCATGATATGGTTTACATTCTATTTTTTGTTTGTAAAGTGAATATTTTCTGCTTTTGCTTACTCATTCTTATTGCTCCAGTGGAAGCTATGGATATGCCTCTCCTTAATGCATATTTTGATTCCCTTGGTGCACCAAGCTTTCGAAAAGGTTGCAACTTTGCTGCTGCTGGATCTACTATTCTTCCAGCAACAGCAGCTTCAGTTAGCCCATTTTCCTTTGCGATCCAGATTAAGCAATTTTTTCATCTAAAAAATGAAGCTCTTCATTTGCTAGCCAAAGGTACATGCATCTATTTCTAAATCATTAGTGTAATTACCAATGGACTTTTAGTGCATGCTGTTTTGGTATCCAAAATACAGTCAATTTTTGTTGATAACCAGGAACGGGACTGTAGTTTATGCATAATTTATAATTTAGTTTTATCCTTCTTTCTCTTTCCATATGGATCATTGACACTCCCATAACGCTGGTGTTTTACATTAAACTCATAACAACATCATAGATAAGGAAAATTGGCAGGAAAAAAGGAGTGAAAGTAATGCATCTTCATCCTGATATTTCATATCTGGTGAATCGCTAAATTAATATTAAGGGAAAAAACTGATGGTTAATGTTTTAAGGGATTTTTCAGTGCCCTACTTTCACAAACATAATAAATTGTGTAACATTGAGTTGCGAACAAATAACGTGCTTTAACTTTTTCTTTGACAAACATGTGCTCCTGCACGGACGACTTGTTAGTTAATGTAAGAATTGTCTTGATGATTCTTATGCATGATGAAAAAGATGTTGGAGATAAATTTTCATATAGCTAAAACAGATAAAGAAATGAACCAGATATATATCCAATTTCACAAACATATTAAATTGTGTAACATTTAATTGTGAACAAATAACACGCCTTATCTTTTATTTGACAAACATATGAGCTGGTATTTTTCAGTTAAGCTATGAATAACCTTGATGAATTTTATACATGATGAATTTCATATAGCTAAACCTGTCCTTGAAATGAATTGGACATATAATAATTTATAAGTAAAAAATGAGAAAGAAAAGTAAAACCAAAGGTGACTGCTATTTATCCTATTAAGAGATAGTGCCCATTGTTGTTTTGATCTAACCTACACCCCCACATTACTGAACTTGACCTCTCTATTGGCGAGGACAATGTACAATATTGTTTGCAATTTCTACACTTTTAAGATAATACAAAGTAGAGAAATAAGAAAAGTTATTCTATCTCATATAAGGCAATATAATCTCTTAAATAAAGGAGCTCATCTTGTGGCTAGGATTAGATAATACTCATCCATTTAAGTTAACAATCATGGTTGGATAATATTATCAGTTAATCATACTTATCCATTTAAGTGAATGGCTAATAATGTTTAAAATTATAATTCGGTAATGCTTATCCATTTAAGAGAGTTCAACTGTCATTAGATAAGCATAACACTTGATAGTACATATTAAATTAAGGTAACTATTTTTTACAAGGTTGCCATATAAACTCAAGTTAATAAAACAAAATTTTGAGTTTGGCTAAAACCTTCAGTAATTTCCACATATTTTAAGTTCCTTTTATTTTATTATCTATTGGATTTTTCTAATTGCTCTCAATTATTCCCGTAGATTCATCATAGCAAGATCATTTATGCTCATTAATATTTAGTAGGCATTGCTTTCTGATTAGGACTTTGAGCCATGAAGCATGAAAGGATCTAACATAGCTTTTTAAATTGTTTCTTTTGATCTAAAGGCACATGATGACTTTACAAGACTTGAGAAGCTTCATTCCATTTCAGCCACCTGTTCTTTATTTTATCATTAATGATGTCTTTATCAATATCTCCTTATTGAACATTAAGTCCAAGATATCTAAAAGTATTTAAATTATGAAATCTAAATTAGTTATCTGTATGCTATTCTTTGGTCTTGCTACTATCATATTGGAGTTCAGATCATGCAGAGTTCAGTTCACGCTTTCATCTCTACAAGGAAACTCTTACTAGATCTTGCAGACTTCAGTCAATGCTTTCATCTGCTTCTCAACAGGAATCACTATTATAAGCTAACCATACCATAGCAAATTGACTTGCAAAGTTAATAGCACTATTATCATAATGGAATGTGGATGTTAACTTCAAGAAAGAGAGAAAGGGAATCATAATCAAGCAACAAATGTGGCTCTTTCCTTGTATGAGTAACCAAGTAGTAGTGTGGAAAAATAAATCACAATGAATTGAAACTCTCCTACTTTAGCTCAATTTTGCATTGTAAATGCAAATTATTCTATTATCTACTACTAGATAGTCACCTTCATGATTTCAAGAACACCTAAAGCTGCAAAGACTAACTAACTATACTGATGTAGCATGGGGACAATCTCATACTCTCAAAACTTAGGAAGGGGGGAAAAACTTAAATTTAAAATGTATTCATAATTCATTACATATGATCCAAAGCCCTTTTCTATGAACCAACAATAACACTAGGTCTAAAATAGGCCTCAATTATCCCTAGAAAAGATTGTTAACTTCTTGAAAAAAATTACAAAACAACTTTAAAATCTAAAACTAGGTATTTAAGATTAACCTATTAACCTCATATGCGTTACTCTCCCATCAAGAAAAACTTGATCTTATCGAGTAGGGGAGTGAGATGATCCCTCAAGCCTTAAAATGCCTCATACAAGTGCAAAGGAGACAATCAGGGGTTGCTTTTGGATCACATGGTTCTAAAGCTTATAAGATTTTAGCAAATATGTTGGGAGCCATACAATGTACCAAGCATATTTTATATCCAAGAATTCTTAATGGACTAGGTATTTTTAAGCGATCCCATGGGAACTTATCACTATCCTTGTTTGTGCAAAATAACCCTCTCAATTTTTTAGTGGCTGACTGCTTTATAGAGGAGGAGTCGGTGCCAAAATTATTGGAACATGATCCATAACAAATCAACAAATAAAGAAGAATACTTGAATGCCCCTTGATATTGTATTATGTCTTCTACATTAAAAGTTGGAGGAATGTTTCGTAAGTCAATGATATAAATTTTAGGACCTATTTTTTTTACAATGCATAAACTTTTTTCTTAAGAGTTTTAGGGAAATGCTCAAGGCAGGTGCAAATAAGGATATGGTCTAGGGCATTTGTACTCCTTTTGTAAACAATATGCATCTATACATAGTTTATAAAGTGTGTTACTCACTGGATGTTCCCCTAACATTGGGATTATTGTTGAATGCACTTAGTAAAGCTCTCATTAGACTCAAAACTCAAAAGGGATGGCAAGTGGTAGGTAACAATATTGCAATAATGAAACCAAATTGACTGAGTGATGAGCTTTAGACCCATATATAACTCTTACTCATATCATAAGCAAATTTTATAATAGACAAGATAGAATCTTGCATCCCTCATTTTCTCTTATTAGACATCTAAGAAAACTTCCGAAACTACGATTGGCAACCTCAGTTATCTATTAGTTTGTGGATGAAATATCGAATAGAAATTTAAGTTGGATCCCAAATAACTTCTCCTTGTATGGTCTTCTTAAAATAATTGACAAACTTAGCATTCCTATCTGATAATATTAATGTTGGTAGCCCATGCAATCTAACTTCTTTAAAAACATTATATGTGATGCATGATTTATTTATTGCAGAGAATGAAGTATGACATTTTAGAAAGCTTTCCAACAACCATAAGAATGTTGTCATTCATGATCTGATTGGTTTGGACTAGTCATAAAACAAATTTATGCTAAGTTCTTTCCATGGCTCATAAGAAATCAGTAGTATATGTAGGGACTCATCTTTTGCTTGGTTGCCTTTGTCATTTGGCATGTACAACATTCTGCCACAATTCTAGAACATCTCGTCTCAAGGACAATTAGTAAAATCTATCAAAACAAGGGCTATGGTCTTATCTTTTCTGAAGTGTCCTGGGAGACCCCCAATGCAATTCCAATACTAAAAAGTACCATAGTGATGTTTGGGGATACACAAGTGCTTAACCTTGAATAACTAATTGCCCCTAATCACAAACTTGACCCAATCATAACAATTTCCATCTTAGATGTAAAAAAATCAACCTGAAGTCAAGGGATATAGGGTATCGTTCTTAAGGCATTTAAATCAAATTATAGATGATTAACTTGTGTAGGGTGATGCATGCACGGTGGCTACAACTCAACTTGATGCATCAGTGAGTTTGTTATCCTCCCCAGGTTGTTCCTTTAGGACCAAAGTGTACTTTCTGAGGGATTTAACCCCCTTAGTGTTTTTAGTGATCAATTTCTTTTATGGCTAATGGAACTTAGTGTTGGTAGGAATCTAGAATGAATTCATGTGGAAACAACTAGTATCGCTATTGCCCTGGCTTAGATAATAATATTATTTCTCAGCTTGTGGGTAGTGAGGGACTGCTTATCAATTTTCGAAATGGTGCTTCAATTTTCCTTGATCATATGGAAAAATAAGAACTAACTGTAATTTTGATCTTACAGGCCAAAAGTTTAAAAAGTATGTACCTCAAAAAAACTACTTCAGCCAGGGACTTTACATGTTTGATATAGGCCAAAATGATCTTGCCGGTGCATTCTATTCCAAAACTGAGGATCAAATCCTTGCTTCCATACCCACAATACTGTCAGAATTTGAAGGTGGACTGAAGGTGCCATTCATTTTCTATTTACATCTTGAATTGTTATTTCTCCTTTTTTTTTTTTTCATTTTTAAAAGTATTTTTGATATCGAAATAGTCTGCTTTAGAATCTTGTTTTTTAAATTGTATGATAAATATGAGATTTGAAGTCGCCAGAAAGTACATTCTCTAATTAACTTGACAGTTGAAATTGATTAAGATTTAATTAGATCACCATTATCTCAAAGTGGTTTGTAGGAAACCATCCTATGCTTTTGTATTTACAGTTCTCTCTTCTGAATGTACTGATACTAACTAGCCTTTTTGTTTTATAACAACAACAACAAACAATAAAAATTGCTGACACTCTTGTGCTATGATACCGTATTAGATGCTATTAGGATATCCTTATCCTATATACTTTAGCTTCTATGTGCTTGATCTGAATGATTAATTAGCCCGAGTTAAAACTACGTTTAGTCTGACCTTTCTGCTTATGTTTCCAGAAACTATATGACCAAGGTGCCAGGAGATTCTGGATCCATAACACTGGGCCACTCGGATGCTTAGCTCAAAACATAGCCCGTTTTGGTAAAGATCCATCAAAGTTGGATGAGATTGGATGTCTGAGATCTCATAACCGAGTTGCCAAGCTTTTCAATTTACAACTTCATGCCCTTTGTACAAAGCTACGAGGTCTTTTTGAAGATGCTAGCCTAACTTACGTTGATGTATTCAGCATCAAACTCAACCTCATAGCAAATTATTCAAAATATGGTAAGAAAATAGTTCTGTTTCATTTATATTACTTGGGTGGTTGTTTGGTTTGTTGGAATTTGGATTATCCTTTTTTGGATGATTATTGGCTACTAGATGAACCTGAGTAACTTTAAGTGCATGATGGCAAATTGTGTTGAAAGTATCCATTTTTCCTTGTGAGTATCATGATTTAGAGTTATGTTCAGACCAATCTAATTGGGATATAGTTTAACGCTATGTAAGCAGGGTTAAAATTGATGTGCTTATAGACTTTAGGCATAATTACTTCTATTGAACCTTCATTGTTTATATAATGCTCCTCCTTAAGTTGGAACATAAATATTTATTATGCCCAACTTGCTAAACAAAAACACAAATCAAATATCAATAAGAGGTTTAGTAAAATATCAACAGTTTTTTCTTTAGAAGAAATTAAAGGATCACTGATCAACAATAAGATGATCTGATGAAGTGATAATCAACATCGGTTTGTATAATGTGCTTCTGAAATACTAGATTATTTCTGATGTCTATAATCGAAGATGCAAACTCAGGCAGAACCAAGGTCATCAAGTAAAGATTAAATCCACATCATTTTACAAGCTACATTGCCTTACTTTTTTGCTTTGAATGATACTGTGCTACTACACTTAGTTTCTTATTTTCCCCTGATATGGAATCCTTTGTTTCTTAGTTTCTTACTTTTTATTTCCTTCAAATGCCTTGTCTGAGATAGAACTTTAATTTGTGTATCTCGTTTATTTCAGGATTTGAGAATCCAATCGCCGCATGCTGCGGATACGGTGGACCACCATTGAACTACGACAGTCGAATCTCTTGCGGACAAACAAAGGTTTTGAATGGAGTCTCGCAAACAGCGAAAGCTTGCGACGATGCAACCGGATACATTATTTGGGACGGCATTCACTATACTGAAGCTGCAAATCTTCACGTTGCATCTCAAATTCTGACTGGAAAGTACTCAGACCCGCCATTTGCAGAGAAGATGCCATTTGCACTCAAACTAAGGTTCTAGTTTCATCATCTACCCTCTCAGTATAGATCTGCTGTACAGGTTCTTTTCTGAGATAAAAATGCATTCAGTTTTTTTTTCACAGTTAAAATAAATCGGGTGGGCATTTTCTTTTCTTTTTCTTTTTATTTTAAAATAACGTCACACAAGTTTAAGCACAACAGTATAATGATCATGCCTGCAGACTTCCATTTCTTAAACTATTCGCCTCAAATAGCCTGATTAGACTAATCCACTGAGACAGAGGAGGGTAGACAAAATCTAAACACCTAAGTTATAAACAAAAGAGAATATATCTATTTTAAAAATGACAACTCAATTAAGATTTAGATTTTGTCATTATTTATGGCTCTACTTGTCAGCCTGGAGCAGTGATCTTTCTTATTCAACTACTTGTCATAATTGTTGCACAATAAATGCTCTAGGAGTGTTCTTAATTATCCAAGTCATTTCCATTTTCTAATAAATAAGATAGTCACCATCAATGTGTATACTTCAAATTTAAGCTATCCTACTTGCAGCTTTAATACATGCAATTATGCAAGGGCATTTTTTTTTTGAAACTTATTCATCTTACGTCTCTTCTTTCACTGTTGCTTTTCATAACCATCAACTTTCTCCATGAACTACAATACAAGAAGAACAAGCTCCATCATCACTTCAATCGAACACATTGAAACACCCAAAATCCAACGCTCCTCATAAATGAAATCCAAATTCCAAAGTAACTAGTGCAACTTTGAATATAAAATAATTTCCTTGAGTTACAGACATGTGTAATGTTTTAATGATCTTCATTATCTCTACAGACAGATCAAGCAGTTAACATCTATTATGAGCAATAAATTTCTTCAGTCCAATACATTAATTCTTTGCTCCCTTGTGTCTCAGTGTTTCAATGTGCTGCTAAACTTTAAAAAGTAGTTAGACGAATCACTTCCTACGCAAATTCCATCCCCTCTTAGATCTTGAATGATCACGCAGATAATAATAAAATTTTATAGACAATTCAGAATTTCAGATAAAACTCTTATTTGAATCTGCTTAAAGTTAAAAAGGTATCCATGGATACTCGTATATGTATAGATTTAAGTCAGGTTTTGATATTCATTTATCATATTCAGCTAGGTTTACTTGAGTGTCAGTTCGAGCTCAACTGATAATAAGAAAGATATATGTAACTGATAGTTCAATACCTTTGTTTTAGTCGAATCAAACGAAACAATGATCACTGGTATCAAATTCATCAGATTCTCAACATTACAAAGACTGGAATCACAAAACTCGATACTCCTCATGAATGCCCGATTCCAGAGTTCAGAAATGAATTCAGCATCCAATTTAACAGTTCGAAGCAGAAGCAGTGAAGCTTTAAAACACAACACAAAGCATTTGTTTGTTCGAGTTTGGACATGTGCAATGTTTTGTTGAACAAATAGGGTGAAGAATATCTTCTAATTTCTTTTAAGTTACATCCCCTCAAACTGAAGGTATTGTATGTAACTTTGATTTGTATCTAACACATGCGATTTGATCCCAAGAATGATCGGCAAGAAGCTTTGGGGTGATTAGAGATCAAATGACCTACTTGGACTCGAAGATGATATGAACATTTTAAGATCAATATCATGGGGGGATACAGAGATAAAGAATCCCCTGTCAAAAGAATCTAGAGGAGCTCAAAGGTAAATTAGGAAATGCTCAGGCAAATCAACAGAATCAAAATGAATCTAATGAAGAGTATCTTCTAATATCTCTTTTCCACCATCATCACTACATCAATGTCAGAATCCTCTTGGACAAATCCTCACAAATTATTCATCATGTACTATAGAAAAATCGAATACATCTATCACACTGATAAATTACAGGAAATTGATTAATTGACTATACATGACACAATGCACTTCACCTCGGTTGCTTTCACCTCGATCATCATCAATCAGTTTTGTTCAGACTTCTTCTGGCTATTTCAACTGAGATTTTTTTTCCCATCTACACTGAAGAACAACCACATTTTAACTTACACTGAAGAACCACATTTTAAGTAGGAGAATTGATCTCAGCAATTGCTTCCTGTTATTGATACATTAAACATATAGATTTTTGGACGAATTTTAGCTTCTAATCCTTCTTCCTCCCCAAAACTGGAACTAATTAAAGAATCTACTCACTGAAAAAGAAAAGCCTTTCCTTTGTACCTCATCCATGCTGATTTCTTAGGCTGCTTGTTCTCCGTTGATCGTAACCTTACACTGGCCGGTCAGCTTCTCCACTGGGGGCATTGGTCGGCCGGGCGCATCCTCTGAGCACCGGCTTTGCGCGGGCAAGGGGTCTGGAAGGGCGGCACCATGCAGTTGTACTGCAAGCAGAGCGCAGCGCCGACGGGGATGGCAGCCGCTGCGGGTTCGAGCTCGATACCGGTGAGGAAGTTGTGCTGGAGGTATAGCAGCTGCAGCCCACCGCTGAGGCCTTGAATCAAGCGGGCGGGCACCACTCCGGTTAACCGGTTGTCGTTGAGGTAGAGGCGGCGGGCGGATGACAGCTGCGGCGCCACAGACCCCGAGAACCGGTTGTAGCTCAGGTCCACCACCGCGATGGACACGTCCCCCCTGGGCGTCACCGGACCGGTGAAGGCGTTGCGCTGCAGCTGGAGCGTCTCGAGCGGGAAGCCGAACACGGAAGCCGGGATGGGGCCGGAGAACAGATTGGAGCTGAGGTCGAGGAAGTTGAGGCGGTTCAGGCGGGGGAGCAAGACGTCGACGCGGCCGGTGAGGAAGTTGGAACCGAGCGCGAGGTAGTGGAGGGAGGGCGGCAGCGGGGGGAGCGAGCCTGAGAGGTTGTTGTGCTTGAGGTCGAGGCGGAGGAGGGGAGCGGAGTCGCGGAAGCGGGGGAGGGGGCCGGATAGCTGGTTGTGGCAGAGGACAATGTTGGAGAGAACGGGAGCGTCGGCCAGGGCTGGGGGAAGAGGGCCGGAGAGTTGGTTGTAGCTGAGATCGAGGGTGCGGAGCCTGGGCAGCGAGGCAAGGCCGGCGGGGATACGGCCGGAGAGGACGTTGCCGCTGAGGGCGAGGAAGCGGAGGTCGCGGCAGCGCGAGAGGCCGTCGGGAACGGGGCCAGCGACACGACCAGGGACCAGGGAGAGCTCGGACAAAGCCGACAAACGGCCAAGTGCAGGGTCCAACCTGCCTCGCAGACCAGGCGAGCCGGCGCGGGGATCTCCGAGGGCGAGCGCCACCACGCGGCCGCTAGCGCAGAACACGCCCGGGAACTCACAGGGGTCGGCGGTGAAGTCCCACGCGGAGAAGAAGTGCGAGCCGGGCATGTCCTCCAGCTGCTTGCGCACCGCCTGCAGCTCCAAGAAGTCCGCCGGATCAAGTATCGCCGCCGCCGCTGCCACGCACAGCAGGACCAAAATTAGACTCCTCAAGAGCAAGAAGCGGCACCGCGACTCCATGGCCGTTCGCGGTACGAACGTGCGAGGGAAGGAAGGGGTGGGTTCAATAGAGCGCGCGTGCGAGTTGGTTTCTAATGGGGAAGGACGTGAGGTAATTTAATGGCGCGACTGTTGTGCAGGCGATGGAAGAGAAGACTTGGGCGAGAAGGGTCGTTGGCTCGTTGCTTGCTTTGTCGTGTGGAGGAGTAATTGATTGTGGCTTGGGGAAGAAGGTGCAGTGCAATGGATGATGAGGCTCGATGCCCTCCCTCTCCTCCTTGTTAGTCCCTTCGTTAATCATTACCGTCGTCATCATCGTTATTATGGTTATTTATCCTCTACAATACAGACTGAAGCTTTTATATCTGATGAAGGAAGGTTCCACAGAATCTGTGTCCATTGTTGGGTTAGGGATTAAATAACTATGATAGATGTCCTGCGGTTAAGTTAGTTAGGAAATAATAACTACTAATACATAATTTATTAATAAATAGTTATATTATAATAATTATAATTTTATAATTGTTATAATAATTATAATGCTACAATTCATATAATCTGTTCAAAAGTATTCAAATTTTAACAATTATGATTTTGTAGCCATTATAATAATTATAATCGCTACAATTTCATAGTTACTATAATATATAATATTTATATTAATTATAACAGCTATAGTTTTATATCTGGCCAACCGGAGCTACCATTTGGATGTAACCCTATTCATACTTATCATTCATTGTAATAATAAATTAAAATACACGCTCTTTAATGATTTAGAAAAAAAATATCTTCTTATTTTTGTTATTTTATTTTGTAGTATGCTGTTGCTTAGTTGGTTATCAAATTATATTTTTAAAAGTTAATCTTTAAATTTTGAATTCTAATAATAATAATTATTATTCTAATCTTGAAGTCCAAATAGGTGACAGAGGTTGGGACACCAACTCCTGACAACAATGTATTTTGCTGAACTCAAAATAACAACCAAACCTGAAGGAAAAAAAGAAGTAAGAAATTCTCCCATTTTGGAAGAGAGGATCATGGTAACTAAGACTACTTCGGTTGACAATCATGATCGCACAAGGAATAACACTTCATTGAAACTCAAAAAGGGGAAGTTCCTAAACAAATTCTCTGACAAAACAACTATAGCTATTTAGCCAGAAACGTTAGAACATACACCATCGAAGGAGGGGAAGTTCCTCCTCCTTTGCTTAATCAACATGACGAATTGGTCATATATACAGACAACTTCAAGGCACAATCCACAGAAGATACCACAAGAATTGCGTTGGCAATCCATCAAGATTTATTCCCAACAGCAAGAATCTGCATCAAATCTGTTTACCTGTTTACTCGATCATAAGCTTCGTCGTTTAAAATAGATTTTTTTTTCAACTTGAACATGAAAGTGGATTTTGGACTTGGTTAAGGCTTGTTGGTGCCAACCAGCACAAGATCAAAATGCAACTACAGTCTGTGTGGGGAAACTAAGAACTTGGAAACTAAACTGGAAAAAATGGTAGGTCGATCATGGATTAGCACGACAAAGAATTGAAAAATGACATGAATTGGCACAATGCCGGGAGTTCGATACAATAGAGGTCACTTAAGTTAATAACTTGAAAGATAAGCTTGATACTTTACTAATGAATGAAGGTACTGATATGGTTAATGGAAGGAAATGCGAACACCTTTTATCTCCATAAGATAACAACTTGTTTGAAGATTAATTGGTTTGACTTGAGATGGATAACATCCTAATATCTGATCAAGCAGAAGTCACCAATAAGTTTACTGAATTTTGTAGAGGAATTTTGGGCACACAACAGTAGCATCCCCTTCGTCTTGATAGAAATTGAGGTAGTTATTGTAGGATTGAATGGCCAGAGTAGGGGAATAAAGAACAACAAAAATTTCTTGTTAAAGGCACTTAAATGAATTGTTACTTTGATATATGTGTGTGTTTTAAGTTAAGATCATGTTAGTCTAAGTGATATGTAAATGCATGCGCAAGCATAAGATAAGCATACAAAAGAAATGACAAATGTCAAAAGAGAGTCATTTTTTTCCTGAATCGTGAACAATGCGTCCCTTATTGATTTTTTTATCAAACTGACATCTTATCCCTTATAAAATGACATAAATATCATTCAGTACTATTCATCTTCTGTCTAAAATCCTGAACTGGTTGGGCACATTGTAGCAGTTATGAAGTAGTAATTGCTACAACATGGAGGAAAAAAATTAAAATTAAAATTGTTCAGAGTCTCTGAAAAGACTTTAAATGATATTCTTTGAGCTTGAAGCCTAGTTGTTATAAGTTTTACCTAATAATCAATTGTAGATCTCAGAACGAGCTTCAATTTGATATATTATGCATCTTGTGGTTCAATCCAAAGCAAAAGTTATGGTCTCTGAAAGTTTAGGTTCAACATTCACATTGTAGCAGCTATGGTTTCATAGATACTATAATTGAATTGCCATGTAGTTATAGTAACTATAGTTTCATAGCTGTTACATAGTTATAACAGTTATGGTTTTAATTTGTAACTGCTATAATGTGAATGTTAAATTCTAAACTTTAAGAGGTCATAACTTTTGACTTGGGTTAAATCACAAGACACACAATATATCAAATTGAAGTTCGTTCAGAAATCTACAACTAATCATAAGATAAAACCTATAATGATCAGGTTTCAGAGTAAAAAAATATCGTTTAAAGTCTTTACGGAGGCTCCGAATAATTTTAGTTAAAATGAGCGCCCTTTTGACTCTTGCCTAAATTTTTTTTCATATTGTAGCAGTTCATTTGTAACAACTATGAAACCGTAACTGATACAATGCGCCCGATCAGTTCAGGATTTAGAAAGGAGATGAACAGTGCTAAAGAACAGTTATATTATTTTATAAGAGGTGAGATGCTCTTTTGATAAAAAAATCAACATATGGTGCATTGTCGACGATTCGATAAGGATGCCGTTGTGACTTTTGCCCCCAAAAAAACTGCTAGCATGATAAGATTTAACACGATTTGAAGGCTCTATTTCTACTCTACAACTGAGAATAAAACCTTCGAGGATAAAACTTTGCCACAAATCAACTGGATTTCTACGAGCTCACAAGCTTGACCCAAATAAGGAATTTCATTCAACAAAATAACTCTCTCGCTCTCTCTCCAAAAGAGATGGAATGAAGAAAAACCAACAAAGGAAACTTATTAATAAGATCCTGAGAGAGTTGAAGCCTTCAAATTCTTGTCCAAGCTTTTGAATATGCTTTGGACACTTCAGCTACGGAGCACAACAATCGAGTATGTAGAATGGTGACAGTCTTAAGTGCCCAAGGCACCTCCATAGTTCATATATCACATTGAAAAGTTGAAATATATAGTTAGCTCTAGTCAATGGCCAACTGGTTAAGTCTAATGGACACTCAAAATATGAATGTGGGAGCAAATGGCAACATCTTCAATTAATTGAAAACACTTCCAATTAACTATTCATTATTCAAGTTGACTGGGAAATATTTTGTTATCAACCTTGTATCCATTCCACTGAAAACCTTTATTATTTGAGCCTATCTTAGTTGATTGACACTATTTGGACAGTTCTCATGTCCAAATAGGCAAAACTGAAATTCCCTTAGCATGGTCCAACTCTCTTCTGACAAACACTGATCACTATATTTTTACATTACATGCTGTCACCTCTATCCTTTATCCTGACACAGTGACACTGGATTTCTGCATCTTGTTAGTGGTGTTTCTTTCACAGTACCTCTACTGATGGTATCTACTATCTACTACATAATGATCATATCAAACAACCCCTTTGGCATGAAGACTTAACCAGTATCAAAAAAGACAATGAACCTTTCCCTCCTTCTTTTTCTTGATCTTTACCTTCCCTGTAACAATAAAGACACTTCCTGGCTCTGGAAACAGACAAGAGTAGTCCAGTAAAAAGGACACGAAGTGGCCTACACCTAATTGTATGACCTATGTGGATTGCATATCACAAGTACTGTGGATGGAATATGTGAGTCAGCATTGATTTAGCCTCGAGGAGAAAGAAAAACCAAGAACCATTTGTCAAGAAGAAGCCTCAGAAGTCAAGCAACAGAGGCCCCATTAAAGAAAGGCATTTAGTAGAAAGTGAAACGAGCGTCCTTCCTTCCTTCCTACGTTGTCAATAATGGGAGGGAGCAGGAGCAGCAAGATAAATTACAGAGACCATGTGTTCTTAAGGCATCGCATCGCCCACTCCCAAAACACTCCTCCCACATGAGAACAACTGCGCCAGGGAAGCTGCCAACAAGTGCACTCAGAAAAATACAAAACCCTCCACTTGCAAAGAGTGGAAACAAACGACACCAATAATTAATGGCCACTGCATAGGACAAACTGTTAGATAGTTAGATCGGTAAACTCTTCCTGTGTCTTTCCTTCCTCTTGCATTCTAACCTGGGTTAGATTCTCTGCCATTTTTTTAGATTACAGGAAACTAATTACTTTGACCGAACACTTCCAAGCAATTAAGTATATATGCAATCCAGTAAGCGACAAAAATGGCCACAGCTTGCTTCTTCATGTATATTCTATGACCAGACAACTTGACCATCAAAGCAACCAGTGTTTGTTTCGTGAGTCTGATAGAACACTGCTTAACTATTTGGATGGAAAGTTATTTGTTGAGTTTCCATTTTCTGCATATTGGCAGAAAATTGCGTTCCAGATTTTACTTTTCTAAAGAACGATAAGTATGAGAGTTGGTGAACAGCTCTTAGCAGTCATAATAAGATGGATTATTTTTCATATTAATTATTGCATCTATTACAAGATTAGGCAGTGTTTGGCAACGCAAGCCCATCTAACCAAGCCACATATAAAGTTAGTACCATGAACTAAAAAGGCACTTCCTCCTTCGACCAAGTTACCTATGATTCAATGTTCAATAGAACAGAAATGAGGAAGTTGCATGAAATGTGAATGCTTCGACGCCAGGCAACAACAGAACCAAACAAGAAAGCAGCAAAAATATAGCGACCAAAGCAGCTGCATAAGCCACTGCGATGCCAAGTCCAGCTTCTGTGCAATTTAGAGCTTTAAATGTATGCGAGGTAAGGTGTGATATGCAGCATAAGGACTATAGGTTAGATGTGACGAAGTTCTTGATCTCCTCCATTACTTCATAGAAATGGTCAGTGTTTGGCAACAAGTAGAATCCAATCGTGGCCTGTTCGCGGTAGACAAGCTTCACGTCCTTGTGAGCTTTCTTCAAGCCCTCGGCGTAGGCCAGCTGCCAGTCCTGAACAAGGTCCAATCCTGCGACTATGACGAGGCTCTTTGGGAAGGGAAGCTCTTCGAGCCTCGCACCGTTTGGGCCGAAAGGGTTGCAAGCTGGGTGGTCCTTGTCAGCTCCCTCTGGGAGATATGCCTTCCAGTACCAGTCCCTGTCCTGAATGGTGACAAAGTATTTCCCGTCCAGTCTCACCTCCGACTCAGTTCGCCGATTGCCGCCGAACATGGGGTTGAGGAGGATGTTCCCGGAGACTTCGACCCCCGACTCTGCGGCTTTCACAGCGACATGGTGAGCAATGTTGCCTCCGGAGCTGTCACCGCAGAGGAAGACCCGAAGCTTAGAATCCTTGCCGCTGTGGAGCCATGGTTGAGTGGAAGCCCACTCGAGGGCTGCCCATCCATCCTCGTAAGCACAGGGGTAGCGGTGCTCTGGCGACCGACGGTAATCAACCGATATAACAACAGCGCCGCAGAGGGAAACGAAGCGGCGGCAGAGAGAGTCGTAGATGGCAGTGTTGGAAGAAGAGTGGGCGAAGCTGCCTCCGTGGTAGAAGATGATCACTGGGAATGGGTCCGGCGAGGGAGAGCGATGGAGATCAGCGAGGGGAGTAGCTGCAGGCGAAGGGTGGTTAGCAGGGGCAGGCCGGTAGATGCGGGAGAGGAGGTTGTTGGCGCGGTCGATGAGGAGGTCGAAGGAGACGACGCCGTTGACTGGGGAGGCGTTGGCGGGGACCTTGCGGTCGAGGAATTCAGCGAGGTGGCGGTCGAAGGTGCCGTCCGGGCGGCGGAGCATGTTGTAGGCCAGCTTGAAGTTGGAGATTAGAACCCAAGTGTGGAGGGGAACCACCATCTGCGCGCGCATCAAAGAAAAAGTTGTTATTCTTTCTCCTTTCTCGATCTTTTATCTTGAGTTACAGGCCGTAAAAGGGAAGCAAGATTCGAATTTTTTGCGATCATGGGCAAGGTTTCGAGGATTACACGGCCTGTGCGCCTTCCTACGTTCGATTAACAGCAAAAACAAAGATGAAGACAAGAAGCGAGAATTTGTTTCTACTGTTTTTCTATCTTGAATAATGCCAAAGGAAAAAGAGTGGTGCTACTTGTCACAACATATTCCCGTCACAAATTTGTGACGGGAATCTGGACCGTTCATTTTTACAATAAAAGATTAAATCCAAACCGTCCATATTGAATGAGTAGCTTGCAAATCCAAACCGTCTATAGGTATAATTTCATTTAAGCCCCCTGAAATATTTCTATTTGCAAAATATGTTTGAGTTTAGACTGAAATAAAATCTCGTGGTCGCGATGCTCCGTCAAATCGAAGCCAATAGAATTGGTAGTCTCCGTCGACAACCTTCCAACTTCCTCCGATGGGCATCTGCCTCCACCACCGGCGGTGGCTCCTCCTCGCCCTCGCCTCATCCCTCTCCGCCTACGGAGCCTACAGGATCTACCATCTCCCCTCCGTCGCGCGGCGCCGCAGGAAGCTCTCTCGCGTGCTCGCCGCCCTCTCCGCCGCTGCAGACGCAGCAGCCTCCACTGCAGAGGTTGTCTCCCTCGTCTCGTCCGATCTCACCCTCTTCCTTCGTTCCGATTCCGCCGATCTCCCCTCCAGCCTGAAGCAGATCACTAAGATCGTCCGCTCCGACGAGTAATCCAAGAAGATAGACATCTGAAATGATATCCTCAGAAATCTTTACCTTGTGATACTATCTAGGAAGTGTCCATAGATATACATCTGAAATGATATCCTGATAGTGTCATGCCTTCAGTGTTAAGGGGAAAAAAAAAAGGAGACACTGAATATTTGATCAACACCAAAATATCTATCAAGCTGTAATCTCTGATAAATACACAGAAATCACACAGCATTTAAACATAGACTCTCTGGGATTTCTCAAATAGAGTTCTGATACCAGTGAAGGAGAAATATATTAAGATTTATTTAACATCTTGACTTTGAGTTTAAAGGTTAATGTGAAATAGAACTGCAAATGTGAAGCATCAATTACTTCCTCATCTGTGTGAACAGTTCAGAAGCATGTCCACAAGTCCCACCAAAGGTTGAAAAACCATCAGCACTCTGTCCATTGCTAAAACCACCAGCACTCTGTTTGAAATTCAATCATGCATAGCAATTCGCATAAAAGTTTAGACTCGGTGCATCACTAAACATTTTGAACGATGCTCAATTCGAAGCTTCGATAGAAATGCAATTACCTGAGTATTGACGTCATAATCTTCATTCAATGCATCACTATGGGGCATGATATTTGAACACATTGATAGTCCCACATAACTTGATTGAGTTTGAGAATTAAATATATTGTCTTGAGATTCCTGAACCACTTGTAATTAGCATAGGAAAAGGACTTTAAATAAATGCAACTGAAAGACAATGAAGAGATGCAACATTTTTTCTTATAATAGTAGAAGAGATGTTCAAACGAACCATAATAGTAGAAGAAATGAGAACTTGTACCTTGGTTTTTTTATTGAGCACTGCCATTTGTTTCTTTTCCTTATTCTTCCTAATGATTTTTTCAACCGAACCCTGTATCCTATTACAACGTGGCCTTCCTTTTCGCTTCACAACTTTCGGATCAAGTATGTTGGCACTCCCTTGGGTACTTGTAAGGTCCGCTTCAAGTGAAAATGAACCATCAGGTGTTTTTGAGCCTAATATGTCAGGCCCAAGCGAATCTATCAACAACTCTTGTCTTAGTTGACGTCCCCGTATCATCACCAAATTATACTTCTCTACTGATTCCTCTGCCAAATCAGCAACCTCCTTGAAGAGGTTGCACATGTTTTCACGACGTTGTGCTTCAATTCCCCTCGATGACTTATCATAACTAATCGGAATTTTAGAGTAAGCTCTTTTGATATTTTTGCACCATCTCCGCAACACATATTTGTCAGGCACTTTCTGAATCCTCATATGATACCATACCAACAATTGATGCCTGCAGACCATTCCTTTGAACTCAAACAGTTGACAAGTGCAATAGGTTTCGTTCGTTTCAGCATGAAAACGAACATTGTAAGCCACTTCCTTCTTCACTTTTTCTTCACCTTCGCCAAACATAATCAACTCCTTTACCTCAAACTCTTCCATGATCTTTGAGCACAAACAATTCAGTTTACCAACAAATTCTTTTTGAAACTCCCTCACCTTGTTATTTGTGTAAACACTTTGAAATTGCTTTTCCAACTCATCCGCTTCTTGTATCAACGGGATGAAACTGTGCCAACTCTTCACATCCTCTTGATGTTCAACTTCAACCTTCTTTGCCAATGCATTTTCATACTGTCCTACAAACTGCTTCAATGTCGTCTTTGAATGAATGTAACCATCGAAATATGCATTCATACTTTCACTTCTTTGCGTAGAAGACATCCCTGCCCAAAATATGTCTTTTAGATAAGCTGGCACCCATCTTCTCCGTTCTGCATACAACCCATCTAACCATGTATTACTTTGAAGGCTATATTCCTGGATGAATGCATGCCAAGCATTCTCAAACTCATTGGCTGTCAGTGAATTATACACTATTCTGCGCATACAACCACAAATTTTTTCTCTAGCCTTGTATCTGCTCAATTTTTCAGGTATTTTCTTCATGATATGCCAAATGCACCACCGATGTCGTGCCAATGGAAACACCTTTTCGATAGCACTTTTCATGGCCATGCATTGATCCGTAATGATTGCATTCGGAGGACAATCCCACATACATGTCTTCCATGTCTCAAATAACCACAAAAATGACTCTGTATCTTCATGAGAAATTAATCCACAACCTAACAAGATAGACTGCCCATGATGATTAACACCTACAAATGGAGCAAATGGCATGTCATATCTGTTAACCAAATATGTTGTGTCAAATGTAACAACATCACCAAACTCTTTCGCTGCTGCCCGACTCCTCGCATCTGCCCAAAATACATTTCTTAGTCGACCTTCATCATCCATATCCATTGCATGAAAGAAATCAGAATTATCTTTTCCCATCTTTATGAAATACTTGTACATCGCCTCAGCATCTCCTTCAACGAGCAATGAGCGTCGATGTCTATCCAAATAATTGCGACAATCTTTTTGAGAAAAAGATAGGCTACTAGGTCCCCCTGCCTCGATTTGCAGGGCATCGTAACTCTTATTCAGATTTATCCCGGCTGCATCATTCAACTGAAGTCTTTTTTTTGTATGCTCATCAATGATCCGATTGCACTTTAAGTACTTGACCTTTGATGGACTCTGACCATGATTGTGAGTCAAGATAGTCTGGTTCAATCTCCACTTCCCATCATGTCCTAAGCCAACATTAACACGTGCTGGACAACCAATCCTTATTTGGGGACGTGGTTTCACCGGGTTACTTGTCACTTTTGCCTTTCCACCGCGATTACATGACAGACATGCATACTTTAACTTCCCATCTGCTCCATTTGTGAATGATTTTTTCACAATAGCAAACCCTTCTTGTTTTGCATATCGGCTATAATACAAGTAAGCTTCGTCATAGGAATCAAATAGCATTCCAATTTTGGGCTCCTCTATCTTCTCTTTTTCAATTTCTTCATCTATCTCAAACGGCTTTTCCACCGAAATCTGTTCAACAGAATCACTCGCGTCTTCCATGAAATTGCAAGAGACTTAATCCAGCCACCTGAAAGAGCATCCATTGAACTTTGAAGTTGTAATTTTGTAGAATGGCCTGCTTTTGAAAACTGCACACTTTGACAAAACGAACTAATCTACAGCATACAGATTCAATAACATAATCTACAGCATACAGTTTCACTAACATAACCTTATGCAAGAATAATATCAAAATTAGGCGCAAAATGAACTAAACGTCAGGAAAGAAAAGACTAGGAAAATAGCAGGAAAAATAGCAAGCTTCATCAAGTGAAAATCGTCCCCGATTTAAACCAAAAATGCGATCTGAAACTAACTTCTCAACAAGAATATGGAAAAATCTGGCGACGGGAAACCTGTGCTACGTTGTAGAAAAGAATATGGAAAAATTTCGGCTACTTCTCTCAGTGACGGCGTGCTACGCTGCTGCTGGGTTTTTCGCTGCTGGAAATTTCGGCTACTTCTCTCAGTGACGGCGTGACAAGTAGCTGAAAGTGCTGGGTTTTCCACTGCTGCTAGGTATTTCGCCGCTGCTGGGTTTTCCTCAAGCCGATATGCAAAAGTGTTGGGTTTTCCGCCGCTGCTGCTGGGTTTTCCGCTGCTGAAAGTGCTGGGTTTTCCGCTGCTGCTGAGTTTTCCGCCGCTGCTGGGTTTTCCTCAAGCAGTGCTGGGTTTTCCGCCGCTGCTACTGGGTTTTCCGCTGCTAAAAGTGCTGGGTTTTCCGCTGCTACTGGGTTTTCCGCCGCTGCTGGGTTTTCCTCAAGCAAATCAACCATTCATCCTACGATCTAGATTTAATCTAGAGTTTAAAATCGAACGGTCCAAAATTTTGTCACAAATTTGTGATAGGAGTCATTGTGACGAGTAGCTTTTCTGTCGAATCGCGGGTCCCTAGATTACAACTCGAATGTCCTATCGTTGCATCATTGTCCCGAAGACAGCTTTTTCATGCAACCAAGAATTGACGGATCGAGGATCTCGATGACGTACAGTCATGCCATTTCTTCCTTTTAATTTGCATTCTGTCTCCTTTCCTTCTTACTTTCCTTTCCTTCTTACTTTCTTTTTGGCGCACCTTTATCAGCAAAGCATGAACCTGAACCTGAACCTAAACCTGCTTTTAAGTTGACTGACTTCGCTGAGAAGACCCCGTCACCACCTTCTAAGTCCATTATACTTTGTTAATTAAGAAGACCTCGTCATCGTCTTCTAAGTTCACCATCTTCTTCATCGAATAACAGCCTTGCGATAGACCGATGTCGTGCGTACTTCTCTTCAAAGCTCAACCAAGCCAAGGTGAGTCTCCTATTTTCGTTCTATATGATGTAGCTCAATCAGACAGGTATTGAACAGTTGAGTGATCAATGAAACGTGCTATGCCCAGGGATGGAGTGGGGGAAAGTGTTACTGCTACTACTTGCTCTCGGTACTACTTGGGGATCTCCCTGGTGCGGAGCACAACAGATCAAAACGACGTCAATTAAAAAACGAACTTTTGCACTCCCATCCAACTGTCCGACAAGCTGTGGCAATATCAGCATCCAATACCCTTTCGGCATCGGCCACGGTTGCTATCTTCCCGGCTTCAATCTTACCTGCTTCGAGCAATATGTGCCACCCCGGCTCTTCATGGGTGAACTCGAGGTTACTAGTATAGATTTACCTTCAGGGTACGTGTACTTCCAATTGCCAGTTATCAGTATGGGCGTCAACCAGAGTTCCATCACCGCCCCACTGATCGATCTGCAAAATTACCACAACTTCAACTTTTGGGAGACATACAACGTTCTGTCTGTTTCTGGTTGCAATGTTACTGCCAGTCTAGTCGATCTCACCAATAATAACACCATCATAGATTATTGCTCTACCATTTGCTTGGACTACGTAACACGGAGTAACTACTGCAGTGTTTATATTCCCGAGGGACTTCCAGACCGTGTCTTCTTAGGAGTTCGTTTAACTCGACTCGACCTGCAGACTCAGTTGCAATTGACTAATGCCACTGCAGTCAACCCTGACATTAGAACGAGTTATTTGGGGCCTAGACTGTCTTGGTACATAGACGATCACTCATGTGCAGAGGCAATGAACGACATGGGGACGTATGCTTGCATAAGCAGCAACAGTGAGTGCCTCGATGTCATTCCGGGTTACAGCGGGGATGGCACCGTCGGATATTTTTGTCGTTGTTCAGGTGGATATGAAGGCAATCCCTACCTAACTGATGGCTGCAAAGGTAATTAATTTTTTAACAACTTCATATATTCCCTTCATAATTAATTCACCTATATTATTGCATTGATTATTACGATCGATTAATGCCCACAGACGTTACACCTGCCAATATATATCCAGCCAGCAATTGTACAAGAAACTGCGGAGGTGTCGATATACCATTTCCTTTTGGACTTGATAATGAATCGGATTGCTACAGAGACTCATCATTTGCACTATCTTGCAACCAAAGAACGACTCCTCCCGTTCTCCAGTATGAGGACAAAAATGTGAGTGAGGTAGGGGTGGAAAGGGGAGAACTGAATCTGACGGAAGTGAGAAATTCTTCAGAAGGCCTCACTCACTTTGAAGGACGTTACGTATACAGTTGGTTGATCCCCTCTCATTCCTGCGAGAATGCTAGATTGAACAAGTCGCTCTTCGCATGCGTCAGCGAGCACGTCACATGCCGCAACATAAACGGCAGCAAAGGACAACAGTTGGGATACATCTCATATTGCGCTCTTAATATAGGCAGTTGTAAAGGACAACCGTACATAAACGGCAGCAAAAGAGATCAATTGGGATACCTGTGCGGGTGTGAGAAAGGTTATAGGGGAAATCCATACATAGTGAATGGATGCCAAGGTATCTACCTGAAAACTCTCCCTAGCTAAAAGTTTTTTTTTTTTGTGCATTCTAAAAGATAATTCTTGACTTTATATAAATAAGGGTGTTCCTTTATAATATTCAAAAAACTATAAACCAAGAAACAAGAAACAACATTTCATCTAAATCAGAAATAATCAGAATCAGCCCCCGGCCGGGCACACATGGTACAGTAGTAAGCTGTTTGGTGGATTCATAGGGGCAAAGTTTATAGTAAATTTTCGACTGTGGAAGTCGGCTGTTAGGTAAAGCTGTGAGCGCTTTTGAATTTATCGAGTAGGTGAACAAGGAGAAAATCGTCCACCTCAAGGATTGTTTTGGTCTATAAGAATCTGGATACCTGAATTATCAAAAAAGAAATAACCGAACAAAAAAAAAGAAAGAAAGAAATAGCCAGAATATCATAAGACAGAATCGTACATAGAATAATCAACCAGTAGCTTCATATATAAACATGGGTATTAATTGTTTCTGAACAAGGATATATAGAAGTGATAATAAATAAAATGTTGTTCTTAAATGGCCAAGCAATTACAAAACTAGCATCTCTGTCATAAAAATATGTCCCAAATGCACTGACAAATATTAACAAATTAACAAATGGAATTCCAAAAAGAATGGAACATAAGCAAACCAATTACTACTACAATATATGGTAACAAAAAATATCAAAAGGAAGACGAATTATATTTATTTTCTAGCTCATCAACTACGTACATCAATCCACTAGAAAGAAAGTAAGTACATATGACCATTCTCAAAATATATGTTGTTATCTAAAAACTTTAATACTTAGGTTCAAAAGCTATAACATATATAGGTTTGAGGGACCTCATCCACCATTAAAAAAGGTTTAGAAGAGACTTCGAATTTCTGTAAACTTTGGGGAAAAAAATAGCTACAAGTGCAAAACATAAATTGTAACTTCATTGTCAAATAAGTTTTAATTAATTGATTTCATGTAAAATCACTTTGTTTTTTAGGTCCCTCTATTTTTCATGGTATTGGTGTGCATAATTAACTAACCTATGTTTTTGTTATTCTTTAGATATCAATGAGTGTGACAGTCCCAATATTTGCAAGGGGATTTGTACGAATACAGAGGGCAGTTACAATTGCACGTGTCAACCAGGAACATATGGTGATCCAATGATAGGAGGGTGCATCCCTCGTACCAAGAAGAGAACTCTTATGTTTGGTAAGTCCTTGAAACTTGAGAATGAAATGTTAGGTTTGGTTAAACATGTATAAATCATGTGATGATCGAATCAATTGTAACATAAAAAAGAAAAATGAAAACAAACTCCTAAAAGTTAGCACAACACTATTAGAAGATACAAAGGTAGACTGTGTT